>NC_134870.1:40254786-40557286 GCF_049852395.1 Peromyscus maniculatus bairdii
ACTCCCATCTAAGACTCAGATGTCATTGTGAAAAGGGGACATAAAGGTTATTAAAGCCAGTGCAAAGGGGAGTTTGCTTTGAGATTGTGTCTTCTAGTAATATCAGAAGCTATACTCCTGAAGTCTCACAATTATGTACTTGTATTTAATGGTAAGATATCTTATATTTAAATGAAATGTATAAATACAGGTGCAGTTGTATTATATAAACATTTTGAATACTCCAATTAATATACTAGCCTCATATCAAGTTATCTCTTAGAGTATGATCATGCATAAAGTAATGAAATCAGGTCTCCTGAGTAATATATATTTTGCGGCCAAAACTTATCATAAGGAATCATGACCTTCTCCTTAACCTATACACACATTCAAAGCCAGAAACTGTAGCTATAATTGTCTAAAATACTATGCCTTGTAACACATGACTTGAGATCACTTTTTTCTGTGAGAACCTTAGAAAGGTTTCAAAATAGAATTGAGGAAGAGTAAATTCATTCTTTTTCATAAATAAACATTTTCTTACCCAATTTAGGATATAATATCAATCAAATTATTAAAGAATCATCTCCAGAGATATGCAAGTTCATTTTAATGCTCATATGGAAATATAATCAACATATTTATACACATACCTACCTACCTATCTATATTAGTCCAACCAAACAGAAAATGCATAATGCTTCTACTATAAAGAAAATTTAGAATATAGTAAACACAGTACATAAAATCTGTGCTGATAAAATGATAGATATTGGTATAGCATAAATTGGGTTCACTGCTCATATTATATATCAGGATTAATTTTACTTATACCACAAGCTGGAATATAGAAAATGTCATCAATATATATTTAGAATGGATAAATTCATTTAGTAATAAGCTTAGAGATAACTAGCTAATTGTGATGCAAATTATAACAAGACATATAAAGAAAAGTATGATGACTTTGATGTGTAAATCAATTGTGTGTCTCTTTATAAGGAAAACATAAACCAGTCACACACTCTATAATATTCTGGAAGATAAACCTGATATGTTGATACAACATACATATATTTATTTTCTCCTATAAGTCTGTAGCAAGAACTCAAAAGAACTTATGAATAAAAAAGAAATACAGTAAACTAGAAAATTAAATGTCAATAACATATAACAGATAAAAAGTTATTGTCAAAGGGAAATGAAAGGACATTTAATATTTTGGGAAGGAAATGATTGATTTGCCTATGGAGAATTTGGGAAGAAATAATAAAGAAAGAAATGAAGAAACAAACAAGAAGGAAAGAAGACAAAGATCTAAATAAATTTTTTTATCTTCACTCAAATAGAAAATTTATTTCTGCTATAGCTCAGAAAGGAGTCAAAGTATTCCTTTTTACAGGTATGATATAAATAAAAGATCCTAAATATTCTATCAGAAAAATTCTAGAAATGATGAAGTCTCTCAACAAAATGGAAGAATACAAAATCAACATACAAAAATCAGTAGATGTTCTCTAAGCCGTTAATGCACACACTGAGAAAGAAAATATAGAACCATCCCTACTCAAAATAGCTTCAAAAATTATCTGGAAATGAACACAAGCTTTGATGATGAGAGACCTCTGCAATGGAACCTTCAGTTCTCTGAAGAAATCGATTAAGGAAGACACTAGAAGATGGAAAGGTCTTCCATGCTCATGGATGGATAGAATTAATGTTATTAAAATGACCATCCTACCAACAACATCTTACAAAGTCAATGCAATCTCAGTCAAAATCCACATGGCATTATTCACAAAAATAGGACCCAGGATAACCAAAGCAATCTTGAGCAAAAAGAACAATCCTGGAGGTATTACCATACCAGGTCTTGAGCTATATTACAAAGCTATAGCGATAAAAAAGAGCATGTTACTGGCATACAAAGCAAACGTGTATCAATGGAACAAAATAGAAGACCTAAACATGAGTGAATGTAATTACAGACATTTGATATTAGATAAATAAGTCAGAAGCACTTGGGGAAAGACAGAATTGTCAACAAATAGTGTCGAGGATACTAGGTGCCCAAATGTGGAAAGATGAAAAATGACCCATATTGATCACCATGTCAAAAACCATCTCAAGATGAAACCCGAAACACTGAAACTGCTAGAAGAAAACATAGGCAGTGACCTTCAAGACAGAGATGAAGGAGAGAACTTTCTCAATAGGTTTCCATTTGCTCAGTAATTAAGGCCAGCAATTGGCAAATAAAACCTTATAAAACTAAAAAGTTCTGTAGAACAAAAGAAACAATGGATTGAGAGAATAGGAAAATCACAGAATAAGAGAGAATCTTTGCCATCTATACATCTAAGAAAGGATTAATATACAGAATGTATAAAGAAATAAAAAATAAAGAATTAAGGAACAATTCAATTTTAAAAATGGCCTATAGATCTGAGCAGAGAATTTTCAATAGAAGAAATAGAAATACTTAACAAATCCCTTTAAGTGTTAAACATTCTTAAAAATCAGTGAAAATGCAAATTAAAATATCTGCAAGATTTCATCACATCCTAATCAGAATGACTAAGATAAAAAAAAAATAGCTCCTGGTAAGGATGTAGGAAAGGTGAACTCCCATTCACTCTTGGTGAGATTCCACAGTGGTGCACCCACTATGGAAATCAAAAAGTCTGAAGTAGGTCTTCTATAGGATATAGCTATACCACTCCTTGGCATCCACTCAAAGGACTCCGTATTGCACCACAGAGAAACTTGTTCTGTGTTGTTCATAGCTACTCTATTCACAGTAGCTAGGAAATGGAAATGATCTAAATGTCCTTCAGCTGATGAATGGATAATGAAAATGTGGTACCTATACACAGCAGAATAAATTTCATTTCTGAAGAAAAATAAAATCATGAAAATTGCAAGTAAATGGCCTCGAACTTACAGAGATCTGCCTGCCTCTGCCTCTCAAGTGCTGGGATTAAAAATGTGTGCCACCACTGCCTGGCTAAGAAGTCTCAATTTTCTTAAGGGTAAATAACAGTAGTCTATTTGGACTTAAGGCCCACTCAGTAGGAAGGAATTCATGATGGATACTGTGAAGCTGGCTAGCTTTCCATGACTAAGGAGGTCATAGACCCAAGAGGAGAACCCACCACTGCCATTTACTCAAACCAACATGATTTTTAGCTACATTCTAAATAGTTATTCCTATACCCAGAGATAAGTGTAGCTCTCACTACTCATCAAAGTAGTTCATTTTGCAATATATGGAAACTCTTACCAAGACCCACAGCTGGTCAAATGCAAAGTCTAAGTAACTGTGAGATCCCCATCCCTAATTGGTACTTTTGCAATACAATCCTTACATTTAAGGCTCAAAAAACATCATACACAAAGGGTCAGAAAGAATGTAAGAACCGTAAGACCAAGATGTATGATGTGCAATAGTGTTTTCTAGACAAGACAGGGAAGCTGAAACTCATAAAAATCTCAACAATATGGTTGCCTAAACAAGATGTGTATTATAACATTATAAGTCATCATGATAATGTGAACGAGGAGAATTCATAAGACCGTATTTTAGATGAAGAATTACAGGCAATGAAGGCCTGTTGCAATAAAGACCCTTATCCAGTTGTAAGTGGTCAGCTCTATTGGTGGAAGTATTAAGGCAACTCCACATAGTTAAAAGGGAGGTTTATTTCATGGGGTAAGTTACAAGTAAAGGGATAGGTTATAGGTCCAGAAAAGGTGCAGTCCAGGGTGTTCTCTGGAGAACTCTGCTCAGTCTACCTTCAGCATTCGGGATCCAGGAACCAAGAAAGCCAGCACATCTGGATCTCAGGGCTTAAGCTCTCCTGTCTCAGCCCCACCTCGTAGGTGTGACAATCACAGGAAGCCTCAGTGGGGGTTGCACTTCCAGGATAAAGCTGGAACAGCCATTCACTACACAGCTCTAAACACATGTACATAAGAGCAACACTAAATGACCTCAAATATTGTACATACATGTACCAATAATAATTAAAGAAGAGATTATGAATTTGAGAGATAGTTGAAGATATGAGAGGAGTTGGGGGAGCAAGTGGGAGAAAATATTGAAAAATCAGGTCTCATGTATTATAACCTCAGAAAAAAATTAAAAAAAAATCAATTTAAATCTAACATTGGATATCACCTATATGTATCATATGTCTAATATGATATATTAGACATCATTATTATCATGCTATTAATATATTACAGTAAATATACAATTATTTATTATAACCAAAGGACAAATAAAATGTTTGAAAACATATCATATAGCTATCCTGTGGAAATCAAGGTTTTATGTACTGTTGGGAGGAATGGAGAAAGATATAACACGAGAGAATTTGGTATGGTATCTAGGAAAATTACATCTAATTACCCTTTATCCCAGCAATCCATATAAGCTTGGGTGAAGTCTACTTGATAATGGTGGATGATCTTTTTGATGTGTTCTTGGATTCATTTTGTGAGTATTTTATTGAGTATTTCTGCATCAATGTTCATAAGGGAAATTAGTCTGTCATTCTTTTTTGTTAAATCTTTATGTGGTTTGGATATATAGGTGACTGTGGGCCTCATAAAAAGAGTTTGGCAATGTTCCTTCTGTTTCTTTATTGTGTAATAATTTGAGGAGTATTAGTATTAGCTCTTCTTTGAAAGTCTGGTAGAATTCTGCACTAAAACCATCTGGCCCTGGGCTTTTCTTTTTGGTTGATAGACTTTTAATGACTACTTCTATTCCCTTAGGGGTTATAGGTCTACTTAAATTGTTTACCTGACCTTTATTTACCTTTGATGAGTGCTATCAATCAAGAAAATTGTCCATTTCTTCTAGAAGTTTTAAGTATGACCTAATAATTCTTTGGATTTCCTCAGTGTCTGTTGATATGCCCCCTCTTTGTTTGTGGCTTTATTCATTTGGATATTGTATCTCTGCTTTTTAGTTAATTTGGATAAGGTTTCTAACATCTTGTTGATTTTGTCAGAAAACCAATTGTTTGTAGAGTTTTCAGGTGTGCTGTTAATTTGCTAGTATTAAATCTCTCCAATCTCTTTATGAATGTACTTGGTGCTATGAACTTTCCTCTTAGCATGGCTTTCATTCTGTCCTACAAGTTTGGATACATTGTATATTCATTTTCATTTAATTCAAGAAAGTTTTTAATTATTTAATTATTTCTATATTGACCCATTTTTTATTCAGTCGAAAATTGTTCAGATTCCATGACTTTGTAAGCTTTCTGTTGTTTCTGCTGTTGAAATGCATCTTTAACCCATGGTGGTCTGGTAGAATTCAGGGGTTATTTCAATTTTCTTGTGTCTGTTGAGGCTTGCTTTGTGATTGAGTCTGTGCTCTATTTTGCAGAATATTCCATGAAGTGCTGAGAAGAAAGTGTATCCTTATGTGTTAGGGTGAAATGTTTTGTAGATAACTGTTAGGTTCATTTGGTTCATAATGTCTGTTAACTCCTGTATTTCTCTGATTAGGTTTTTGTCTGAATGATCTGTCCTTTGATAAACATGGGTTACTGAAGTCTTCTATTATCAATGTGTGAGGTGGGGTGTGTGATTTAAGCTTTAATAGTGTTTCCTTTACAAATGTGGGTGTCTTATATTTGGGGCATGGATGTTAAGAATTAGAAAATCATCTTGGTTTTTTTTCTTTGATGAGTATGAAATGACTTTTTCTGTCTCTTTTGATTAACTCTGATTTGAAGTCTATTTTTGATATTAGAATGGCTACACCAGCTTGTTTATTAGGTCCATTTGCTTAGAAAATTGTTGTCTAACCTTTTACTCTGAGACAATGTCTATCCTTGATGTTGAGGTATGTTTCTTATATTCATCAGAAAGATGAATCCTGTTGTTGCATTCATTATGTTATTCTGTGTCCTTTTATTAGGGAATTAATCCAATTCATGTTGAGAGCTGTCGATGACCAATGATTGTTAATTTGCTAGTTCTTCTTATGTTGGTGTTGGTGGTAGTGTGTGTGTATGTGTATATGTGGTGTGTGTGTGTGTGTGTGTGTGTGTGTGTGTGTCCCTTTTTAGGGTTTTGCTGATATGAGATTATTTATTGCCCATATTTTTGTGGGTGTTAAATGTGATACCTCAGTAAAACCCCCCACTCTATCCCCTACAGACAAAGAGAAGCTTAAACCAGGATTCCTAAGTGTAGATAAGAACTTAGACCCCTTTTCCCCAGGTGGCTGTATCTGCTACAAGGACTTTGGAAAACAGTCAGGATATTCGACCAAAAGACTAAAAAGGGAGGTGGGTTAAAATAAATTATATGGTCTGTGCCTTTAAGAACTAGCCTCACAAAGAAAAGGGAGGCTCCTTCCAACCTCCCTGCTGTGAGTGAGAGGTTTGGAAGAGCCTCCCTGGAGACTTGTAAACTTAGAAAACACCTTACTTTTGCATTCTGTACCTAAAAGTCTTCAGTGGCGGCTTTGGGGACTGTGATCTAGGCCAGGCCAGTTTCAAGTCCCCAGAAATGATGGCGCCAGCCCCAGGAACAAAAGGACAGAGTCAGGATGTCTGATGGTAACCAATTAACCACGAGATGCCCCTCTCCAGAGATAACAAGACCAGACCCCGGAGATGAGTTGTAAAACTCCTGACAGGGCAAACAGATAAGATAAAAGAAGAAGTCCAGGCCCGGGAAAAACTTGACCAATCAAGGATGGACCCGTACTAACCCCCTCCCCTCTAAGAAATTTTATGGGTTTTGCCTATAAAAACTAACTTCCCCAAGAAAGAGGCACTCCTCCCTGCCTCACTGTATTGGGTGTAGGAATGAGTCCCTGTCTAGACTTGTATCTGCAGAATAAACCTTGCTGTTGCATTCTGGACATCCAAAGGTCTACGGTGGATTCTTTGGGGGGTCATAATCTGGGCATAACATTTGGTGCGTTGGCCGGGAACCCCAGAGACCCCACCGGGACCCTCAAGGGTCCAGAGGTTTATTGACATCTTCCGGTAAGAGCGCTCTCTGTCTTGTCTCTGTCTCTGTCTTGTTATGTTTTGCGCTGGTCGACTGATTTGTACTTTGAAGGATTGGTACTTTGCAGGCTCGATTTGTACTTTGCAGGCTCTCACTGGGACAGACGTGTCCGGACAGTGATCCTGAGAGGGAAAGAGAGACGTCTCATTCCCTGATTTGGGCAAGGGACCCCCCAGTCCCGAGCCATTTGGGGCCACCTCAGAGGTGACCATTTGGTTTTAGGAGTCTCCTCCAGGGAGTGCTTAGGAGAGGAGCATCTTTGGGTACCTTTCCCCACGGTGGGAAAAAGTGCCACTTTGTATTTTGTCCCGGGAAATTGTTAGAGCCATTTTGTGGGGTTTTTTTTTTGTATGTTTTATTGTGGTCATTGTTACTTTACACTCTTTCTCTTCCAAGAAAAAAGGTGCATGTCTAAATGACAGGGATGTAAAAGCCCCCTGATGTCTGTTTGATCAAGGACAGAAATCTGGATTGTTTTTGCTGTGATTGAGCCTGGAGGGCCACTCTCCCCAGAGCACATCAGGCTGTCGTTCTTGGAGCTTTGTTGGTTGTCTCCTTGGGGCAAAGTTTTTCTTTCGTGTGCCCTTTGTCTTGTGTGTAGTATGTTAACTGTTTTCATTGTTGACTTGACTGTGACGGACGCTATGGGACAGTCCCCTTCTCCACTAGACCTTTGCCTAGCCCACTGGAGGGATGTGTGAGCCAAAATCGAGGGGCTTGCTAGCTGTGAGTGAGGCCATCATCATCTCAGTGCTGATGTGCTGGTACTTGAATTGTCTGTGTAAAGGTCATCTGTTTCTGCTACTCACCTCCCTCCCTCCCTAGCTCTCTTGCTATCAGGACTGCAGGCAGCTGGCTGCTCTCACGAGGGTGGGAGTGCATGCTCTCGGTACAGGCAGGCTAAGATTCTCATGTCCTGCTCTGGACAGGGCAATGGCTACCTGTAACTGAAAACTGTGTGAACATTGAACAGAGAATCTGACTTCAGTCAGAGGAGTTAACAAAAACTTTTTTTTTCAGGAACACTGGCAGCCAAGGACACACTTTATGACCACTGCTCCCCCTCCCTTCCTTTACTGTGATAACTTCAAGGTTTCTTCTGCCAGCCAGGAATTTCTCTTGTTAACCCTTCTCTGTCCTGATATTGCTTTTAAAAAAAAAATGTTACCAGTTCAAGATACTAGGAAAATTATGCTTTTGTTTCCACAGGAAAAATAAAAATTTACATGGGTTTTGGTCATTTGAGTTCAATGTGTTACAAATACTTGCCATCATTTAAAAAAAAATTGGTTTCAAATTATTGTTGGTTAAGATAAAAGTTTAAATAAAATTTATATAGGGTCTAAGATATAAAGATTTTATATAAAATGCAAGTTATTAAAATAAGTTATAAAAGTTTGCCTCCAAGAATAAAATGTCACTGCCTATGATTGATAAGCTACCACGGCTATGTTATAAGTTTAACCAACAGTTTCTTGTTTATGGTATGGTGCTGATGCAAATCGAGAGTTATTCTTGTTATGGTATATGCATGTATTTCTGTTCTTGTTTAAAATATTGTAACTTTACAATATATTCTAGAGTACTGAGGGAAATCACAAGAAGGACTTTGGTAAGAGTTTCTGTTTTAAAAAAGAAAAAGTAAAATTTGTCTAGCGTAAATGTTTGAGGGATCAAAGGAATGGACTGAAGGTACATGGAAGGTTGTAGAAGGTCAGAGGGGATGTGATGTAAACTGTTTGTTATGGTTTCTTATACCTGCAAATACTGAATTCGAAAGTTAATTCTTACTGGTTTTCATCTTAAGAATGGCTAATGATACTGCAAACTGCTTATGTGTGTATGTATACAGGTATGTGACTTGAAAATGTAAGCAAGCTTTAACTGTATGTATGTATGTATGTAACTTGGATCCAACTGTGTGTATGCGTGCAAGTTATTGTTTTAAAAAATGAGCTTTAAACAGCAACCATGTGGCTCCCTCCATCTTGGCTGGTGACCTCATGGGCAGCCATGTGGCTGGCCATCTTTTACTAAGGTTATAAAGATCTACTTGAGTTAACACCTAAGTACTTATGTCTTTACCAAGTGTTCAACAGCAAGTTTCTAGAAAATTTAAATAGATGGCAACATATGTTTATTTGATTAATATTAAAGCTGCACCTAAATGCTTTTTTATATACAGGAAAATACCTTGCTCTGGCAGCTAAACTTTGTAATTTATGCCATGTTTTCTGCCCCTTAAAAAATTATAATAATATTTTATTGCTGATATTACAAAAGACATTTGAGAGATCTTAATCTTTTAAAAACAGTTTTTATAGTTAAAAACCAATGACTTAAAAATGTTTAAAAATGTTGTCTAGCCTCCTTGTATTTGCTAAGTTTGTTAAGCTCAAGTTATTTAGATAAAATGATACATATATATGTTTTATATTGATATTTTATTTTGGTTTCTTTACTGAACTCATATTTGATGCTAGAAGAGCTTCAACTTAAAAACATTGTTTTTAGGCTACTTATTATAGACTATTAAAGAACATAAATAGTCAGTCATAAATAATTGAGTTCTTTTTAAATTATAATCAGGGTAAATAAATACTGGTATAATATTACAGGGATATGTTTACTTATTTACTCAGTCCCTTGCATATGTTTTCAGGGTTGAGCTTGAAACAAGTAACTAGAATCAAAGTTTGTCTATTCAGATACACTTGGACAGCCCTCATACTTCAGAGATCTGCAGAATATGGCATTTAAATGTTGATCTAAAAGCTTATTATATCAGACAGGCTTCCAATCCTAGCAGTGACCCAAGGTCTCCAAAGAAGATTACATACAAGGCACCACAACGTCTCTGCCTGGATCATGGCTACACTGACCACAGGGCAAGATGCCCCAATGCCTGGCTTACCCGAGAGCTGCAGAAGGAGGTGGTGCATTTTTGGGAGCTGCTGATGACTCAGGGACTCTCAGCCTCTGCCCTAAGAGGTCTAAAGGTAAAAGAGAACAGTCCTGGAGATGCTCTGTCAGTGGTATCATCTCCTCCCACCCCAGCTTCACCCTAGTCTCCTCCTTCACACAATGGGGAGCTGGAGCCCTCCTTCTCCCCCAGTGCTGAGCCCCAGATTGGGCCTGAGGAGGCCATAGAGAGGCTACAAGAGATGGAAAAAGATTATTGCCAAGATAAATGAGACTTAAAAAAAAAAAGACAAAAGCCCTCAGAATGGAGAGAAAAACATTGCTGGATAAGATGGGCATGGCTGTCTGAGAGGATGGCACTGTACTATAAAAGACTCCCTACCTGGTAAATCTAAATGAGGACTCCTTGATATCTGAATGTCTTCCCTACCACATCAAAGATAATGTCACCAGGGTTGGCCAGGTAGATATAGATATCAAGTTGACTGGACAGTTCATCTGGGAGCAACATTGTCTCTTCCGAAGCATCCCCCAGCCTGATGAAAAAATGATGGTCACATTAGAGCCTGGTAAAGGAACTGATGGGAAGCTTGTGATGGAACTGCTGGTGCTGAAGTCAGGAAACAGGATCGTAATGGGCCGGATGGTGAAAGAAGATTGATGCTGTTCTGACTGGTGCCTCCAACGCTCTGGAGACCTGGGTAGGGATTGGTCCCTGTAATTTATAGGATTGGAAGCTTCTTGGTCTGCATTCAGATATTATCCTTCTCAGATTTCTGATAGTACTGATGGCCAAGCTAGCTCTAACTATGTCAGCGTGGCAGCATCACACAACCAGATCCTTCTGCAAGGAGATAGCTAGCTTGTTAGTTCACTTTTAGGATAAAAAAAAAAAAAAAAACTTCTAAGCTTTGACGATCTCAAAAAAATAATGATTTAAGATAAAATATATTTCAGATTACTCTCTTGTTCTATGGTTCAGAGCTTAACATTTAGGAGCCCTGATGAGCTGGTAGAGCAATGACTACTTATTGTTCAGTTACAAGCTCAACATTTTAAATTTGTTTTAGATGTCATCTAAATATATGTAAATATAAACCTAAAAGTGCTTCTCATGAGGCCAAAAATCTCTGTCCAATTTATATCTGGCTTTCTGGACAGAAGAAAAATGCACAAGCTTTTAACCCAAATCTGTAGTTCTTGTTGGGACTCAAAGGTATGAGTCCACTTCTGCTGTTTTACAGATACCCATTACCTGCTTTGTTTACAATATGGATTTCAGTACAGATTAATAATACTAATGTATCTAAAACTTTTATGTCATTTTGTAAGCAGGCCTCAAAGGATAAAAAGAGTCATAAAATCTAGATCCACTTCACAGAGGTCGGAAGGACCCCAGATAAGTATTCCTAAAGATAATATTTTCCTCTCTCATGGTTTTGGGACTAGTGCTTTTCCCATTACTAAAGATATGGATCTAGGGGTTCCAAATAAGTTCATAAATTTTAACTTCTGTTTCTAGTTTAAATTTGTCCCAACAGATCTCCATTTGGCTGGCAGTCACCTCCAAGCTTCAGTTGCTGACTGCATTGCTCCAGACGACTGTGAGCTCCAGACTTGCTAAAAGCTGATATGGACCAGCCCAGCTAACATGATTCTTCCCTGTCCCTATGGGGTCAGGCAGCTACATGCTTCTGACAAATGCCCCTTGCCCAGTCTTTGACCAGCATTTCAACTTTCTGCCCCATGCCCGACAACTGCGCCCCAGTGCCAGCTTGAAGCAGTTCCAGAAGAAAACACTTCGTCCATTTTCCCTTTTCAGTAAGGCTGAAATGCTGGGTCAAAAAAGCTCCCTAACATAGAGGCAAGTCTAATAGGGCCCACTGTGATCCTCATTATCTTATTCAGGCCCTATATACTTAACAGACTAGTACCCCGACTAGACCCCGAAGTGAGAACATGGGAATCTCTTGAATTAGAGCAAGTTAGGGGCTCATGATTGAGCCCCTCTAGGAACAAAGAAAGGGGGGAAATGTGATACCTCAGTAAAACCCCCCACTCTATCCCCTACAGACAAAGAGAAGCTTAAACCAGGATTCCTAAGTGTAGATAAGAACTTAGACCCCTTTTCCCCAGGTGGCTGTATCTGCTACAAGGACTTTGGAAAACAGTCAGGATATTCGACCAAAAGACTAAAAAGGGAGGTGGGTTAAAATAAATTATATGGTCTGTGCCTTTAAGAACTAGCCTCACAAAGAAAAGGGAGGCTCCTTCCAACCTCCCTGCTGTGAGTGAGAGGTTTGGAAGAGCCTCCCTGGAGACTTGTAAACTTAGAAAACACCTTACTTTTGCATTCTGTACCTAAAAGTCTTCAGTGGCGGCTTTGGGGACTGTGATCTAGGCCAGGCCAGTTTCAAGTCCCCAGAAATGATGGCGCCAGCCCCAGGAACAAAAGGACAGAGTCAGGATGTCTGATGGTAACCAATTAACCACGAGATGCCCCTCTCCAGAGATAACAAGACCAGACCCCGGAGATGAGTTGTAAAACTCCTGACAGGGCAAACAGATAAGATAAAAGAAGAAGTCCAGGCCCGGGAAAAACTTGACCAATCAAGGATGGACCCGTACTAACCCCCTCCCCTCTAAGAAATTTTATGGGTTTTGCCTATAAAAACTAACTTCCCCAAGAAAGAGGCACTCCTCCCTGCCTCACTGTATTGGGTGTAGGAATGAGTCCCTGTCTAGACTTGTATCTGCAGAATAAACCTTGCTGTTGCATTCTGGACATCCAAAGGTCTACGGTGGATTCTTTGGGGGGTCATAATCTGGGCATAACATTAACCTTTTGGGTTGGAGTTATCCTTGCAATACCATCTGTAGGGCTGGATTTATACATAGATATTGTTTAAATTTGACTTACCGCGAAATATCTTGTTTTCTCCATCTCTGGTGATTGAAAGTTTTGCTAGATATAGTAATCTGGGATGTTACTTGTGTTGTCTTAGAGTCTGAAGGACTGTCCAGGCCCTTCTGGCTTTTAGAGTCTCCATTGATAAGTCAGTTATAATTCTAATTGTTTTGCCTTTATATGTTATTCAGCATTTTTCCTTTGGAGGTTTTAATATTTTTTTTCTTTCTTCTGTATGTGTTTAGTGTTTTGATTATTATGTGGCAAGGGGAGTTTCTTTTTTGCTCTAATCTTTTTGGGTGTTGTGTATGCTTCTTGTACTTTTATAGGTTCTTTAGGTTAAAAAAATTTTTCTCCTATGACTTTGTTAAAATATTTTCTGGACCATTGAACTGAGATTCTTCTCTTTTTTCAACTCCTACTATATTATTCTTAAGTATGCTCTTTTCATAGTGTCCCAAATTTCCTGAATGTTTTGTGTCAGGGACTTCTTGAATTTAACATTTGCTTTGACCATCAATCTATTTCTTCTTTCATATCTTCAATTCCTGAGATTGTCTCTTCTGTCCCTTGTATTTTGTTGGTGATGCTTGCCTCTGTAGTTCCTGTTCTCTTACCTTGATTTTCCATATCCAGATTCCCTCAGTTTGTATTTTCTTTATTGCTCCTTTTTCCATTTTCAGGTTTTGAACTGTTTTATTCATTTCCTTCAAATGTTTGGTTTTTCTATGCTTTGTTTAATAGATTTATTCATTTCCTCATTAAGGACCTCCATCATCTTTATAAGGATGGTTTTTAAGGTCATTTTCTTGTATTCCAAATGAGCTAGAATATTCAGGGCTTCCTGTAGTAGGGTGGCTGAGCTCTGGTGGTGACATATTGCCCTGGCTGTTGTTTATTGTGTTCTTACACTGGTGTTTAGGCATCTGGATTTAGGAGGATTATAGGTCTAGGTGCCGACTTCTAAGTTTTTCTTTGTTAGATGAGTGCTTTGTTCGTTAGTTTCTGTTTCCTCTAGGGTCATTTTGCCAGAGCAGCCTCTGGTTGACAGAGTGTCTCTGTCCAAGTTGGGGGCAAGACTTCTGGCAGGTGGAGTGATTTCTGGTCTATTTAGGGGATCTATGGGGTTCTTCCTGATCTACCAGAGGTGGGATAGAGTGACAAGGAGAGGAAAGTCTGTTAGAGATAAAATAGATGAGTTCTGGGGAGTGTTAGTAGTCCATGAGTGGGGAGAATTACCTGGAGATCTGGATGTTGGCATGGCCTCTGATGGAGGAGGGGCTTCTATCAGATGTGTGGGCCACAATAGGATGATGAGTGTTAAGTTGTTTTTACAACATATATTCTTTTGGGATATGTCCTAGGACAAAATGAAACAAAACTCCTAACTAAAATGTGTTTTTAATGTTAGTGTTTTCAATGATTTTATTGCTAGTAGAAATCCTAGATTTGTTTTTAGAGGACATTATGAATACACATAGGATGAAACAACTGAGTAGCATGTTAAGGATATTAGGAAGCACAGTTCTCAAAGTAAGGGAAAGAAATCTCAACATGACAATCAGATAATTGGTCTGAGCATGGTGGCATAGCACACACCTCCAGTCCTACCACTTGGAAGGCAGAGGCAAGAACATCATGAATTCAGTCACCATTAGCCACACAAACAGGTCCAAGATAGACTGAGCTAATGAAACCCTGACTCAGTGGGGTATAAAAATCAATAAATAAATGTATTTTTTAAGAAGAGGACCTAAAGTAAGGATGGAGATGTTGAAAGATGTTAGAGAGGGTGCAAAATATTAAATGGAGAAGGTAGAAAATGATGAGTGGGTACTATCAAAATATATCATATACATGTGTTAAATTACCAATTTTTTAATATTTGCAAATTAAAATTAGAAAATTTAAGTACATACCATGCAATCTTAAATTTAAGATGCCAATGTCACGATCAATTCCTGAAACATATTCTTTCCAAAAAGAAGACTGAACTGTCAAGTTCTGTCCCCTGAAGATCTCCAAAAGACACTACGATTTGGTAACAATTGGCAACTTTAGAGCCTCATTTAAAGGCAATTTGTCACTTAATTCTAAAATAACAAAAGATCTTTAAAGAAATGCATGTTTCTAGGTCCTGGAATATTCAAATGTTAAAACTCAAACCAAAACCAACACCATCTACTAATAAACACTACAAAAAATATGGAGTCACAGGGGTAAAACAGGAGAGCTAACCAGCTCTGATCAGTAGCACGGGATTTGCAAATCAGAAAAGCTTTCATCTGTGACTGATTAAAACATACCAAATATTTCTTTACAAACCATTGATGAACTTTGAAATCACATCAATAACAAATCCTCATTCTAAAAATTAATAGATAAAAGTAGGTTCTAAAAACTCAATTATACCCTTATTATGCCACTGCTTTTGGCAATACCAATATTGCTTGAATGTCTTTTTCATTATCGAACAAATTTAGCGACCAATTATTTGAAAATTAAAAATCATGGTGCTATAACTTCAAAGGGAAGACAGAGTCTTAGCAATGGTCACTGGGAAATCAGTAGGTAAAAGGCTGATGAGGAACCTGTGGTATTCGCCAATACAGTCATTCAGGTGAAATGGACCATTCTCCTATCATGATGATGTGCAGGGTCCATGGAATCTCTTCAGGTGTCATTTGAAGAATTTGCTTTTAAAAATGAGATTGAATCAATTAAGATGTCAGGTTTATAATTTATAGGAAAAATGGATGAATTAGCTAGGTGAGTCCATGTCAGCACATGACAAGCAGTCAAACTCAAAGTCTTAAAAAAAAAAACTGCAAAGCTAGTCTATTTTTCAAGAAATAAATGACAGTTACAAGTACTACCAAGTTCTTTGTATTGTTCAGGTTTGTATTTTAATTTGAACAAATTTTAAAGGTAGGGATATTTTTAGATAAGTAAGCAAATTTGAAGTATACTAGTTTTCAGATATACTTAATACTAACAGTTTGTGATTTACAGTGAATTAAATATTAGCAAAGTCAATAACTATTGGAAATAAATTCCTTAGAAGTCATACTACCTGAGATCTGTGTATAAAATAATTAAGAAACAAATGAACAAGGAATGAAAACAAACTTTAAAAAACTGGTTCCTAGAAGTCATCCAGTGAGTAAATAGTGGCTTGTTGTGCTGTTTATTTTTCTTATTTGTAAGATTTTCCATGCTAATATTTTTGTATCAAGTGATTCCAAACCATCTACCATCTACCTGTACTACAAAACAATGCAAATACTGCAAAAACTACAGGCACAGGAGAGTCCACTTACATAAACTTCGACTGTGTTCATTTCTTAAGTGGTATCGTTCTTCTTGAGACATTATGTATTTACAGGCATACTGTCAGTATGTTCTGCCTCACATGCTTTCTTAATCCATCACATAACACTGCATGAGACTTTCCTATATTTTCTTTGTAATAAAGGTAAATAAAACACAATTCTGCCTACAAAGAGTCCTCTGTGTTCACTTGATATTTTATTCCAGCAATTTCCAATCTGTGGATCCTGGACTTCTGGTAAATCACAGAGAAAATTACAAAGAAATAAAAAAAAATGTGTGTCTGGTCTAAACAATGCTTTTATACATGGAAGTAGAAGTTTTGTGTTTTACTTATTTTGAATTGACAGGCAAAATTGTTGTATTTATTATATACTGTAAGATTCTGAGAAGTATAGTATATTGTAGAATAACTAAATCTAGGTAGCTAATACATTATCACACAACCCCCATTTTTTGGTGAAAACACTTTATGTCCACACTTTTAGTGTTTTACATAATAGAACTATAGTTGCACTATATCAACAGTTAACTGAGATATCTTTAAGATAGGTAGAATAAAATTTTAATCATATTTCAAATATAACTTTTCTCATAAGATTGCAAGTTTTTCACATTATAACCACACCTTGACCTCACTCAGAACCTCTGGATATTGGATATGACACTATCCTGTGTTTAATTTCCTAGCATTTTTAGTAACACCATAATTGTGTTACTGGGGAAAATTATCTCTAAATGTTCCTGTTAAAAAATATTCTTAGAGGTGTAGCCTTCCATCAATCCTTGAGAAATGAATCCTTTCAACAAAATGTCAATAGACAGAAAAACTCCATTCCAGTCTAGAGAAGTCCAAATCCATACAAACAGAGAACCATGGACTTGTACAACACAGTGACATAATAACTGACAACATTTTCTCCCTAAGGCCACAAAATGAAGAAAATTGAAGGATTATTACAACACAATCACAAGTTTTAAAATACAGCTGTGCAAAACTACAAAGCCATAGTGTTGCCAGTATCAACAGCCAAGAGAGAACGTAATTGTGCCCTTTATAAAACAAAATAAGTCCGTGTGGGTTCTCACCTAAATCTAGCCTTGAGGGTAACCATCCAACATTGGAAAAACTAGAATGGGTGGAGAAAATATACTGGCTAGGATGTTCAACATGCTTGTCACCATTAGTTATTATTTAGAGCATATGAAATTTTGATTACCTTCTCAGAAGCTTAACTATTTTGTTTACAGTGCCCTTAAAGCCAAGGTACTTGCCATGTCATTATTTTTCACTCTGATGTTCCCCTCCAAACATTTCCCTTTGTAAGCTGAAGATTGTCAGGTGTAATTACAAATGTATGAGGCATAAGTGTTTACTCAAACAAAGGAAGATTTGGGTTCTTTTGATGAAATGTTAAGCACCATGTGTAGATTAATTACTTCCTCCTCCTTCATATGACCAAGATTAAGCTGGAAGAAATGTAGGACCTTAAATCACAGATACCAGGTGCACAAATACTCACCTAGTATAATGAAGGCATGAAGTTATCATTCTAACTAGGACATTGTTAAAATGTTTTGAGAAAGAACCCCCCAGACAGCCTGCCAGGCAAGCAGGCAGGCTAACTATAGATCTTTACCTCTCCCTCTTTCCCCCAAATCCAGTCCCCCAGTCTCATCCCCAGCTCTGTAGCAGATCACCTGCTGCATTCCTCCTTCATTCTCTAGCCCCTTCTCCAGTGGATCACACAGACCTCCTCCTCTAACCTTTCTCCCAGCTTATCACCTTAACCCAGCCACCATCTACATCAGACTTTCCCTGTGAACCCACTGGACATGAAGGCCAGAGAAGCAGCCATCCTATCAACTCCAACAAGCACTCCGTGAGAACACACAAGCCAAGCCTGCCAGAGAAGCGAATAGGCCAGAAAAGCAGGTAGGCAGCCTTCAGATCTTCACTCTCTTTCATCTCCTCCATATGCAATCCCTCAGTCACATCTCCAGTTCTGTGTGTTGTGGTCTCTGACCTATTCTCCTCATTCTCTGAGCTATTCACAAGGAACTAAGCAAGTTACAGTGAACGACACTGCTTTCATTCCTCCTGTGGGCCCCTTCAGCCCCCTCTTCAAGCCCATCACCATTTTTTATGATCAATTTCCAAAACCTAGAAACACATTGTACCTGGAACCCCCAGTGGCCACCTCTTGCCAGTTGCAAGAAGTATTCCCTGCCAGACAACACACAACTACTACAACCTCCTAAGAGTCAGACAGAGCAACAGAAAGCAAGGAACAAAACTCTCACCCAAAAATGACAAGACTAGTTATCAGCAACTATAATTACAATCATTCCAAACCCAGATGCCTAGACACCAGTGTAAAAACACAATCAATACCAGCAAGGACAACATTTCCATACTAGATCTCATCAACCTTACTCCAGTAGGCCCTGAGAAATGCAACATAGCTTAAGTGCAAGTCAAGGACCTTAAAAAAGCCTTTATGGATAAAATAGATGTCCTTAGAGGGGGAATTAATCTATCCCTTAAAGGAACCTGTGAAAACACTGTTAAATGGAAAGAAATGAATAAAATAGTCGAAGACCTGAAAGGGGAAATAAAATCAATAAAGAAAACTCAAACATTTCTAGGAATCTGGAAAAGAAACATTTAGGAACTCAAACAAGAAACTCAAAGGTAAGCCTCACTAAGAGAATACAAGAGAGAATCTAAAGCATTAAAGACACAATTGAAGAAATGGATACATTGGTCAAAAAAAAAAAACATTAAATCTAAAAAACTGACAAAAACAAGAAAATTTGCAGTACCATGAAAAAAATCAAATCTAAGAATAATAGATATAGAGGAAGGAGAAGGAAATCAGGTCAAAGACATAGAAAATATTTTTAACAAAATTGTGGAGGAAATTTTTTCTAACCTAAAAAATGAGATGTCTATCAAGTTACAAGAAGCATACAAAACACCAAATAGGCTGGATGAGAAGAGAGATTTCTCTCAGCACATAATACACAAAACACTAAACATACAGAACAAAGAAAGAAAATACAAAAATCTGCAAGGGGAAAAGATCAAGTAATATAAAAAAGATGGACCTATTAGAATAATAACTGATGTCTCAAGGGAGACTCATAAAAACAGAAGGGTATGCATAGATATTCTACAGACTCTAAGAGGCCACAGATGCCAGCCCAGACTACTATACTCAGAAAAATCTTTCAATCATATTAGATAAAGAAAGAAACATATTCCATTATAAAACCAAATTTAAGGAGTATCTGTATACATATCCAGCCCTATGACATTCACTAAATGGACAGCTTCAACCTGAAGAGGTTAATTGATACTCAAGAAAAGAAAGACCAGCCAAAATCAAAATCAAAGAGGAGGAAAAAACACAGCACAGGAACAAAATAACAGGAATCAACAAACATTGCTTGTTGATAACTCTCAACATCACTTGTCTCAATTCTCGGGTAAAAAGAAACTGACAGGCCGGGTGGTGGTGGTATACACCTTTAATCCCAGCACTCGGGAGGCAGAGGCAGGTGGATCTTTGTGAGTTCGAGATCCAGGACAGGCACCAAAATTACACAGAGAAACCCTGTCTCCAAAAAACAAAAAAAAAAAAAAAAAAGAAAGAAAGAAAGAAACTGACAGAATGGATGTGAAGACAGAATCCACACTTACAAACCGAATCTAAGAACACATCAAAAACATCATTCACCATGATCAATTAGGCTTCATCCCAGGAATACAGGGATGTTTCAATATAATCAGTAAATATGACCCACAACATAAACAAACTGAGAGACAAAAACTACATAACCATCTCATTAGATGCAGAAAAGACCTTTGACAGAATTCAACACCCCTTCATGATAAAGGTCCCAGAGAGAATAGGGATACAATGACATACCTAAATATAATAAATGCAGGTTACATCAAGCCCATAGCCAACATCAGCCTAAATGGAGAGAAACTCAAAGCAATTCTACTGAAATTAGGAACAAGTCAAGGTTGTCAACTCTCTCTACATCTATTCAATATAGCATTTAATTAAGTCTTATCTAGAGAAATAAGGTGCTTGATGGAAATCAAAGGGATATATTTTGGAGGAGAAGTCAAAGTATATTTATTTGCAGATGATATGATAGTCTACATAAACAATCCTAAAAAATTCCACTAACAAACTGCTACAGCTGAAAAATATTTTCAGCAAAATTGCTGGAAACAAAATTAACTCACAAAAATCAGAAGCCTTTCTATATAAAAATTGCAAATGGACTGAAAAAGAAATGAGGGTAACAACACCTTTCACAATCGTCTCAACAAACATAAAATATCTTGGGGAAATTCTTAGCAAGAAAGGGAAAGCCTTGTATGATTAAAAAAAAAAAACTTTAAGACACTGAAGACAAAAATTGAAGTTAGAAGATGGAATGATCTCCCACATTCATGGATCAGTAGGATTCAGACATAAAAATGGAAGTCATCCTTTTGAAAGCAACCTACAGATTCAATGCAATATCCATCAAAATTCCAGCACAACTTCACAGATTTTATAAGATCAATTTCAGCTTCATATGGAAACACATTTTTAAAAACACAAGATAGTTAAAAATATTCCTGAATAATCAAATAACTGCCTAAGATATTACCATCTTGGAATTGTACTATACAGCTATAGTAATAAAAAAATCATGATATTGGCACAAAAACAGACTCCTTTGTCAAACTGAAGATCCAGATATAAAACCACACACCTATGGACACCTGATTTTTGTTAAAGAATCCATAAATATGCATTGGAAAAATGATACCATCTTCAAAATTGGTGCTGATCAAACTAGGCAGGTGCATGTAGAAGACTCCTAATAGATCCATACTTATCACCCAGCACAAAATTCAACTCCAAAAAGATCAAAGACCTCAATGTATGACCAGACACACTGAACCTGATAGAAGAGAAAAAGGGGAATAGCCTTGAACTCATTGGCACAAGAAAAGACTTTCTGAACAGAACATATTGGCTTAGGAATTAAGTCAACAATTAATAAATTGGACTTCATAAAACAGAAAAGCTTCTGTACGGCAAAGGATACCATCATTCAGACAAAAGCAGTAGCCTTCTAAAGTGGAAAAGACTTTTCCCAACTTCACATCCAAAATCGCCAAATAATGGGAAAGACAGGGCTACAATTGGAAGTCTCTCTTACTCAAATGAAGCTTCAGGACAGGAATGGATTATATCTAATGGAGTTGTTGGACAAGGGAGTACCACAGGAATCCCCAAAATACCTAGGGTGTTGTAAATGCTATCACTTCTTTCTCCAGAAAGTGATAGCAAGGCCCTATCGCTTAAAAATAACACCAGCACAACTCATTGAAAATGGAGAATTCGAACTAGTGCC
Source organism: Peromyscus maniculatus bairdii (assembly GCF_049852395.1). Taxonomy (NCBI): domain Eukaryota; kingdom Metazoa; phylum Chordata; class Mammalia; order Rodentia; family Cricetidae; genus Peromyscus; species Peromyscus maniculatus. The sequence goes on from NC_134870.1 coordinate 40,276,403, forward strand.
TACCTATAAACCTTCCCCTCTACTGCATTCTTGGTACCAGAAGGTACTGTGCAAGGAGAAAGGTAAAACACCGACCCAGTTACAAACCCTTTGATCTGCAATAGTGTCCTGATACAATTTCTGCTAGTGCAATAGTGGCACAAAGCTTATGGGAGTTACCAATCAATATCTTATTTTTTGTTTTATTTTATTTTTTTATTCATTTTACATACCAACCACAGATCACCCTCTCATCCCTCCTCTTACTCCCCCCCATTCCCCCTCCCAACCCGCCCCTTATCCCCTCCTCCGACAGGGTAAGTTCTCCCATGAGGGGACAGCTAAGCCTGGTACATTCAGTTTAGGCAGGACCAAAACTCTCCCAACTGTATCCAGGGTGAGCAAGGTGTCCGACCATAGGTAATGGGATCCAGAAATCCAATTCATGCACCAAGGATAGATCCTGATCACACTGCCAGGGGCCCCTCAAACAGACCCAGTTACACAACTGTCTCCTGTATGCAGAGTGTCTAATCCAATCCCATGGAGGTTTCACAGCTCTCAGTCTAAAATTTGTGATTTCCTTTGAGCTTGGTTCAGTTGTCTCTGTAGATTTCCCCATCAGGATCTTTACCTCCCCCTCCCCCACTCCCCACCCCACCCTCCCACTCCCCGCTCATGTAATCCCTCTTCCCAGTCTTCAACTGGACTCCTGGAGCTCGGCCTGGTGCTTGGTTGTGAATCTCTGCATCTGCTTCCATCAGGTACTGGATGAAGGCTCTATGATGACAGTTAGGGTAGTCACCAATCTGATTGCCAAGGTAGGCCAGTTCAGGCACCCCTACCACTGTTGCTAATAATCTAATCTGGGGTCATCCTTGTGGGTTCCTGGGGATTTCCCTAGCTTCAGGTTTCCCTCTTACCCCATAATGTCTTCCTCTATCAATATATCTCTTTCATTGCTCTCCCACTCCATCCCTCCCCAAGCTGGACCACCCTCTGTTTCCCCTTCCCAAGGTGATCCATACATTACTCTTAGGGTCTTCCTTATTTCCTAGCTTCTCTGGATCTGTGGTTTGTAGTCTGATTACCCTTTGTTTCACTTATAGTATCAACTTATGAGTGAGTACATACCATGTTTGTCTTTCTGAGTCTGGGTTACCTCACTCAGGATGACATTTTCTAGTTCTATCCATTTGCCTGCAAATTTCACAATGTATTGTTTTTTATAGCTGAATAATACTCCATTTTTATATGTACCACATTTTCTTTATCCATTCTTCTGTTGAGGAGCATCTAGGTTGTTTCCAGGTTCTGGCTATTACAAATAATGCTGCTATGAACACAGTTGATCAAGTGGCTAAGATCAAAAACACTGATGACAGCTTATGTTGGAGAGGATGTTGAGCAAGGGGAACACTCCTCCACTGTTGGTGGGAGTGCAAACTTGTACATCCACTTTGGAAATTAGCATGATGGTTTCTCAGAAAATTGGAAATCAATCTACCCCAAGGCCCAGTGATACTATTCTTGGGCATATACTCAAGGGATGCTCAATGCTATCACAAGGACACTTGATCTTTTTTATTTTAAGGCTCCATGAGATAGAACCCATACCCCACAGTGTTTGTGTAACCAATGAACTGAAACTAGATAAATCAAGGATGTAGGAGAAAACCACATACTAAAGGAATGTAGCAATACAAGACATAATTATATTCTGCTATACTCATGTAAAGTATAAAAGGCCTTGTGCACACCGATAAGCACTGGAGAAGCCAAGAAAATTAAGCACACAGCTTAACTCTTCAATAGAATGAGGTACTTACCTGTTTTCCCAGAATGCTAAGGAAAAAAGCAGTTTACCACCTAGTAATCCTTTGTTACCTGTTGAACCAGGTCATTTCCATATCTTCCAACATTTGTGCTTTACTTACCCCAGGCCCCTTTCCCTTATATCCTTGAGCATTACTTCTGGATCATAAAACCCAACCTTGGGAGATGTCATTTGTATTTTCCAGCAGCCTCAGTGTCTTCTGTGTTATCTTAGGGCCAGGCCAATCATGACACCCACAGGCATTATGTTTACTTCAGTCAATCTTCCTATACCCTAATCTTGGAAACTATCTCTGAGTCAACAGGATCCATTCTTGTGAAAGATGCCAGATGTACTTTGTAAAGAATCTCAATGCGAACGTGTCTGTAAAGTGTTGTGTACTTGGGACTGAGTTAATTGTTATCAGGAAAAGGTTTTTTTATGTGTTTTTTTTTATTTTTTGTTTTTTGTTTTTCCAGAACTTGTACTGTGCTGAAATATGCCTAAAGCACAATGATCTAGGTCATAATCCATAAAACCTCAGCCCAGGACTGGTTATGAAAATCAGGATGATCTGAGTTTCATTCTTACCTCACATTGATCTTCTTTTTTCTGCCTGTTGTAAAGCCTGCATGGACCTTCCCACATACTGGTAGATAAGTGCCTTGCTTAGCCATCATTGGAGAAGCTTCCTCCTGCAGCAGATGGGAAGAAATATAGAGATGTACAGACAGACAATATGCAGAGAGTCAAAGACCTCACAACACTCAGCTCTAAACCCTACAGGAGATGGGACAGAAAGAGTAGACACCAAGGAAACAAGGCCTTCTAGACACAACAGGACAGAATTACATAACAACTCACAGAGACTGAGGCAGCATGCATGAGGCCTACGGAAGTCTGTACCACATGGGTTCCTAGGGCTGAAAGGAGATCTGGACCCATGGTCCCCCATAACAACAAGTTATTTCCAATTGATAACCCTTTGCAAATGAAAAACTGGTTTTCTCCAAGTGAGTCTAACTGAGAAAACAAACTACTTTTAAGGGTAGGCTACATGCCCAGGAGTAGAAGGCCAACAGAAAATGAACTCAAAGGCATCTTTGGAGATTTCTTGTCTCATAATGTTGTGTCTGGGCTTTTAAAAAATTCCTTTTACTTTTTTTTTAATTCAGTTTTCCTTTTTTTCCCCTACAGGTTTTGTGTATATAATAGGGCTTCATCTTTGTGATTTTATGTGATTCCTGGATGTGAGACAGTGGGTCTCTGCACCTATATCTGTTTCTTGTGCACTTTCTTTGACCCTTTTCCTTCTGTTTGTTTGTTCTATTCCAGCTTGTTTTTGTTTATCTTATTTTATTAGTATCCCTGGGAAGCCTACTTCTTTTCTAACAAGAGACAGAAAGAGGGTAGATGCAGATGCGGGGAGGTGGGGAATTGGGAGGAATAGAGGGAGGGGAAACTGTAATCCCAATACATTGTATTTTTTTAAAAAAATATATTTCCAGGAGCAGAAAAAATGTTGAGAGAGTAACAGATCGCTCCTAATTGTTTTCCCATCTTCTGTTTATGCTTGTTTTTTATGCTCTTCTCTGCTGGAGCTCTGTTTGTGCTTTTCTCTGAAATATTAAAGGTTAAAAAAGTCATTACTGTAAAAAAGTTTCTATATATAAATGTGCTCAGATCACCTCTCAAGATCCTACAGCCAAACATTAAATTTGCCTATAGCTGAAGGAATGTTTAATATTTAATATTTATAGCTGAACTGATTTGAGACTGGAGGTGGAAGAGACTTTAACACAGAAAGAGCTGTTCATGAACTCAGCACCAAATCTTGCAGTTGTATTACAGTGGCCAGGCCTCTGGGTCACTTTTATAAATCTGATAACTGTAAATTCAGAGATAAAGGGAATGGCTTGATAACAGAATAACATGGACCCGAGATTAAAATGATGACCGAAGAGAGCAGTGAAATGAAATGAGTTCCTTCTCACGGTTACTGATGGCACTTGGAAGAACAACTCTGCCAATAAGGGACAGCATGAGTCAGACTGCACGGGCTGAGAGAGGTGGTGTTGAGGGCAGGGTTTATTACAGTTTTGTTCTCTCGCTGCTCACACCCCGTGTGCCATAACTGACTAAAACAATAAACCGACTTCCATGGAAGTTCACTTCGGTTTCTTTGTCCATTTGTAGAGGAGTAACATGAAAAGAAGGCTCTCCTGTACCGTGAATCTAAAGGGGCTTAGCTTCCAGTGTCCTCAGCAGAAGTGAAACACTAAAATATAAAACTAGTAGCAAGAGGAAATTAAATGTAAGGAATTCAAACACAGAAATTGCTAGCTTCATCAGTGGGTCACTCAGAATTTGATTTAAAAATTTAACACTCTCACTTCTAGAGTGTCTCTTTTTCTTATACTTAAGGGATAAAATATGCCTCTTCTTCTTACATTGGGGTAGGAACATGGAACCAAAGGGACTGAGACAGAATAACTATTAGTTATATACGTAGAAGTGCATAAGTTGACGTGCGAAAACTCCATTCACACCAGAAACTATGTGCCAAGGCATTCTCTTCAGACCTTGTCTGTGATACGTCCCCTGTGTAGATCACTCATTCGGCTGGAACCCAGAAGTGAGAGCATGCAAGCTATCCAATTCCTATTTAATTCTTTCTGCAATATAACAAGTCTTGTTTTTAAAATGCTGGATGGAGCTGGAGAGATGGCTCAGCCATTAAGAGCCACTTACTTCTCTTGCAGAGAACCTATGTTTGGTTCCAAGTACCCACATGTCAGCTTACAAACACCTAAAACTCTGGTTCCAGAGGATCTGACACATTCTGCTGGCTCATTCATGCATGTAATACGCTTACAAACACTCAGAAACATATACATACACATAAAATAAAGTAACTGTAAAAATAACATCCTGGGGGTGGGAATGGGGGGTAGGCTGGGGGTAAGGGGAGGGGTGGGAGGGGGGAGAATAGGGGAACCCATGGCTGATATGTAGAACTGAATGGTATTGTAAAATAATATATATATATATATATATATATATATATATATATATATATATATATATATATATATATATATAAAAGAATTTCAGAAAAGAAAAAAAAAATAACATCCTGGATGAGGCTAGAGACACATCTCAGTGGATATCAGTGGATAAGAGCACTTGCTACTCTTACAGAGGACCAGGGATTGAGTCTCAGTACCCACATGGCACCTAACAACCATCTGTAACTCTAGCTCCAAAGGATCTGCCACCCACTTCTGGCCTCTTTAGGCAATGTATGCTAATGGTACACATAAATGCATGCTGGAAAAGCACCCATACACATAAAATAAATAAATCTTTAAATAAAAACACATAGACTAGGCTCCTGGGAAATGGTAAAGAATTTGTTGTACAAGCACAAGGATCTACATTCAAATCTTAAGAACCAATATAAAAAGCCAGGTGCAGCAGATGATTCTTTTATCCCAGTGGTAGGTGAGGGTAAACAGTATAATCCCCAGGCCTGCTGGCCATGAAGTTTAACAAAATCACTGAGCTTCAGGTTTAGTGAGAAACTTTGCCACAACTAAGGTGGACAGCGAGTGAGAAATATACCAAGTGTGAATGAACCCCCTACAGCAGACACACAGAAGAGAACAGGATGTTGGAAGGAGTCATTCAAATATTCTGAAGTTATCTAGTCATCAGCAATAGTGCAGAGATGGGCATTGTAAGGTCCAAGTATGGTCGTAAAATTTAAGTCATTAACAATTCTCTTATTACAGAAATTCTGATTTCAAATGCATGCATCACTGATGGAAAAACTCTCACCCTACACCAGGTAAGTGGGAAGATGCTGGTAAGACAAAAAAAAATCTTCAAAAACAATACATAAAAACAACACACAATCTTTGTCCATAATGCAAGCACAAATAACCACAGAGAGTATGTAGCACCTTAATAGATAATATAGGTGAATAAACAAAATGTTATTTTTGTCACAAAATAACACATCAAGAGCCACTAGGCCAGTATTGCTGTAGTGAAAACAGAAGCTGGGCTCAGCTGACCCTAGTCCAACTGCTTCTTGGCTCTATCAGAGAGAAGCCCAAGAGGAAACAGAAAATACCTTAAATTAAATACATAGTAACTGTTCATCTCAGTATGTTATAGTCAAATTCCATAAACTGAGAACTTACAGATTTATTTCGCAACTTTTTAAAGTTTGGAGGTTCAAGTTTACTATTTATACTATGTCCTCACATAGAAAAGTCAATAGAGTCGTCTGTAACTTCTCTTATAATGGGCTCTATTTTTATGGCCAAATAACCTGAAAGGCCCTATACCATCTCATCATGTTGGTGATTGATTTGAGAAACCAATTGACACTGGATGAATTTTGAAGAGACACATATGTTCAGAAAAGAATAATAACTTGTCCCAAATCCATCAAATCCATCACGACAAAAGAAAATACATTTGTTCTTGCGAAATTCATCATTTGCTTTAGTTTTTTGTTCAAATTTTAGACACTAGATTCTAAGGGAATTCCAGTGAATCCATCTTCTGTTAACCACGAAAGTAGGAAAACAATCATCACAAAACCTCTGGATTTTGAAAGCGCTGATTGGGAAATTTAATTCTAACAGACCCCAAGGCACACAAGTTTCCCTTCCCATAATATCTAACTCTCCTTTGTCTTGAAGCCTTCCCTTTCCAGATGATACACATTTCAGTCCACTACTCCCACCCATTATTTACTTAATAAACATCCCTCTGGTTAAAAGTCTCCATTTATAAACTTAGAAATATGTGAGGCTTACCCAAATCAATACCCAGGGTCTACAGGTAGACATAAACATGGCCTGCTATTTATCTATGGTGTGACAAAAGTAACCATTACACTCATCCAGGAAAAGACATGTTTTATTTCAAAGTTATTTGCTAACATCTAATCCACTAAATCTTTCAGTGTGCTTAACACTTCAGTATCACTTTTAAGGCAATGGTGAGAAGCAATGGTCTATAGGCAATCAGAATAAATATGAATAAAATTTACGTTCTAAAAATACTTTTATCAGTATTAATTATACTAAAAGATAAGACTCAGCAAAATTAGAAATTTGTACAACTTCAGCAAAAATGCTGGTGTAATTTCAGTTCTGAAAACCTACAACAAATGAAATCATGGAAATCGCATACCTTAAGAATCGCTCACATAAGAATCTATCATCTTTCAACAGATGCCACATAACTTTTAACTGTGAAATAAACTATTGAAACCTCAGTAGCATATTTTAAGACAACTTAGAGTCATATATAAAGAATCACTGGTTTGTAACACTAACCAATGACAAGTATATTTTACCTGAAATTCAAATCTAGAAAGTACATTCTAAAGACTTACTGAGACTCCAAGCTCCAAAATTATATTTGGAAAAAAATTAGGGTCAGTAGGCATTTACTAACTTGGAGTTCCAGAAGTAGACAGTCATTTTTCATTTTTTTCAACTCAGTGTCTTATGTATAAATCACATAAACATTATTTACCATTTCATCCCTGACATGATGTCATTAGTATTTGTAAGAATGAGGTGATGGTTATATTCATTATTAGTATTGTTGTTACAAATTCTCAGACTAACAAATGGCCAAGTCAACAAAGAACTCTGAAGGTTCAAAACAGGATTTTTATTGTGTCCTTAGCCAAGCCTCCATTATACATAACTAACCCCCGGCTTCTCAGCTACTTGGCTGGCAAAAAAAGAAGTTTCTCAAAGATCTCAGCTAGCATCTCTACTTCATGGTATTTTAGACTAACCATTTTCCAGCACATCCCAAAGGGTCTCAGTCCTTCTCTTTATGGCTGCTTCCCAGGCTACCATTAAAGCCAGGTTTTTGCCCTGACAGGAGATGGAGCTATGTATGTGGCAAAATTCCCACAAACATAGTGAATGAGATGAAAATTAGAGGCTGGTAGAGACTTTAAAGCAGTGGTTCTCAACCTTCTTAATGTTGTGACTCTTTAATACAGTTCTTCACGTGTGGTGACCCTTCCCCAACTATAGAATTATTTTCATTGCTACTTCATGACTATAATTTTTGCTACTGCTTTACATCACAATGTAAATATTTTTGGAGGTAGAGGTTTGCCAAGGGGGTCGCCACCCACAGGTTGCAAACCACTGATTTAAAGCCTTATTTATACAGCCAGCATTCCGTAGATAAATATGGCACTTTCATGCATGGTAATTTATTGTACTTTGAGAATGTGGGCTGCTTGGCAGAATGGTTACAGGATTATCAAGCCCACATTTGCCTTTTTTTAGTTCTACTGACGGGAAGGGTGGTTTACCAATCACCTCCTTTGGGACACAACCTAAGTGGGATATACTAACTAGAGAAAATAACCTTCCTCTTGCTGTTATCATTTCATAAAACTGGAATATCATGCTGAATGATTTTTTTTTCTCTAGCCAAAGCTCCTTGTATTATCCCATCCTGATGCTGGTCATGACTCCAAGCATGGAGTAAAAAACTTATTTACTCTATGAGGGAAAGAGTAAATAGAAAATGTCTGCTTCCTTAAAGGAATATGGCAGCATTTGTGAAATCCATCCACCACATCATGCAGGGCATTTTGGGAGGAACAACATAAAGATCTGGTGTGGTCACAAGGTTTCTCTGTCCCACCTAACCAACCACGGTCCCACAGCCTGCTTATAAAATAACCACTTAGAAGCTTTTATTAATTATAACTGCTTGGCCATTAGCTCAGGCTTATTACTGACTAGCTCTTACACTTTAATTAAACCACAATTCTTATTTATGTTTAGCCACACTGCTTGGTACCATTTCTCAGTTCTGCCTTGTCATCTTGCCTCCTCTGTGTCTGGCTGGCAGCTCCTGACTCTGCTCTTCCTCTTCCCAGCGTTCTTCTTGTCTACTCACCCTGCCTATACTTCCTGCCTGGCTACTGGCCAATCAGCATTTTATTAAACAGTATACAAGAGCATTATCCCACAGCAAGCTGGTAGTCTAGTCCCTGCCAAGGTATCCTCTAGTCAAGTGGTGACAGGAGGACCTCTGTAAATAAGTTGCCTTTGTTGATCAGTGAGAGTGATGAGAAGCACGTTCACCAGGTGCTTTTGTTGTCTTCAAAGGGAGAATGATATCTAACTTGGCTCACAAGTTAAGCTTCTTGAGATCTTCAGAAATTTATACCCTTGCCTCTCACCTCTTCCTCTCTAGTGCATTTCACAGGCGGCTTTGCTAGCCAACTGGACTGACATAAATAGACTGTCACCTTAGAAATAGGACTGTCCTTTATGGGCATATTGATGGACTAGGTGTCAAGGTTTTTAGAGCAGTAGCATGGCTGGGGCAAACACTGTAACCCATAGACCTGATATTGACAAATGTCCTACCTTGCCCAAATGCTCCTATTTATCACATTGTCTTTGCTAAGCCATACCTGAAAAGAGAAGAACATAAAAGTTTATTGGCAAGGTTTCAGAAATAAAGTGTTTGGAGGAAAATGTCCATCAATAGTTAAATATTTAAAACATTAAAAGAACAATATGTCTTAATTTTGTATTTCAGCATCCTCAAATTTGGCTATAATTCTTGAATGTCTAATTAGCAAAGGTGATCCAGGCTTTACAGATTTTGATTAAGACATTTCATTTGTGTTTCTTTTTTTCCCTTTGGAAAGTCATTAGGGATTTAAGATAAACTGTAATAAAGAATAAATTCTATAGCATGTAATATAAATTGGATCTCTTCAGAGTTTACATTTAAGTATAGTTAATATAAGTATTTAAGAAAATAACATATATGTCATGGTATAATTGCTTTGGAGATCACTAATAAAATTGGTGTGTTGTTATCTATCTAAACAGGCATCAAAATCAAGGAATATCCAACCACCAGTCTCATTCATATCACTAATTTCAATATTGACTTGAGAATGTCCATTGTCTTTCTGTGTATATTGGTTCCTTACAATTTATCATGTTGACCTTGTTAGCTAGGGATTTTCACTAAAACAAAATACCATCCATAGTAACATCCATTGTTATTTTATATACCATCAAGAAACAAAAAAATGTACTGTCAATTATAATCACAAGAAACACTCTGACTTCAGTGACATTACAATATTCAAATATAGACAGCTTAGAGGCCGTGAAAATAGCTCTGACTGTTCACAGGAATTTGTTATTTGAAGAAAAGAGGTGAAAGGGGAGGAAGGTGTTCTTCGACCAGCTCTCCTGGCTCTCTCATTTCAAAGTGCATTCCTATTTTGGAGTTCAGGAAGAGAAGCCTATTCAACTTCTACTTTTCATAAAGAACCAGTAATGTAAGGCAAGCCTACCAATCCTACTTACACTGTGCTAGGATTTTGTTAAATGTTTAGAGAAGAAATTCAGTTGAAGGGGAAAAAAAAACTGGACAGGCACAAACAAACAAACTACACATTGGGACAGAACACAAAGGACCGTCAAATTATTGATACCAGAAACACACAGACAATCCCAGGATAGAACTGTGCGTTTCAAATACGTTAGGCTTAAACTGTCTTTGAAAATAATACTTTCGCATGAGCAACTGCCATCCATGAGGAATCTGCACTCACCTTATACCCTTTCTGTCCTCGTGGGCATGCTACATTGAATTTGAAAGCAACACTCGCCCTGAACTTCCGCAGAAGTGCACAGACAGATGCCAAGTGCAACAAAACCCCAGATCCTGAGATTTCAGGTCAGCAAGAAAAATGCCAAACAACAGACCCATTTATGCTCACACTGGCAAGGATACTTTATCAAAAATCTAAGCTTTTTTCCTTCTGCAATAAAAAAATTAAAGAAAAGAACAGAAAGTCCTTGCACAGGGCTCTATCAAAACACACCCAAATTTTGGTTCAAGACTTACTTATGGAAACAGAGATGCTTTCCCCAAAGCCCTTGGCATTGCCATACAAAGCATTCTGCCCGATCTCCAATAAGGACCAAGCATCATAAATCTATCTTCTACCCAGGATGCCCCCTTGACTGCTGAGGAATGATCACACTCTTCACACAGCCAAGCTGCTCTGATATGAACTGCTTCCTCAGCCTTCCCTCGTGTTCACTGTCATGAGCAACACTATGAGGTTCTTAGTTGATGTTCCAGTAGAAATCTGGAGACTTCTATTAATTTCTCATCTTTTTTTGTTTGTTTGTTTGTTTTTCGAGACAGGGTGTCTCTGTGTAGCTTTGCGCCTTTCCTGGAACTCACTTGGTAGACCAGGCTGGCCTCGAACTCACAGAGATCCGCCTGCCTCTGCCTCCCAAGTGCTGGGATTAAAGGCTTGTGCCACCACCGCCCGGCTTAATTTCTCATCTTATTCTACCTCCTCCATCCACTTTAGAAGCTACACACTCTTGAGTTTCATTTTCCACTTTATGCACAGCAGCCATAGGAAGCAAATGGAACTACAGTGTTTCTTCTAAACTGTTTATTTCTCTCCCACTCCCTCACTGTATTTCCTACACAACCACAAAATAATTGTTTTTGAATCACAAAAGCATCAGTCCTGTGACATTTCCTATGATTATATATTTGATTATGTTATTACCCAATTATGCTGCTCCTGTCATTTGCCCTTGTGTTCCTATTGTTATTTCATGCTCTAGACTTCAGTTCTCCCATCTGCAAAGTGGGATTGTCAATGAAAACACCATTTCATACAAGAGCCGTGTAGATGGACAATTGTATCGGAGAGATGCTGGTCTGTGGAAAATGCCATGCAGTGTCAAGATGCTGGTTTCAGTGAAGATGCAAACCCCTTACCAAATCACACCTTTACTCCTTCTCTTATTCTGCTTCATTGTTCCCCACAGTTCCTCTGCTGTCTTGGCTTCTTTGTACTTACTGAGCACACTATCATCCTTTCCCTTTTGAGGGCTTAGACCTTTGTGCTTCCTGTAAGAAGCAGCCCTCAACACTCTTTGGCCTTCTTTACTGTAGGGTAAAAGTCTGAGTAGTCCACTTCCAGGTTTGAAAACCATCCACAACCCACCAATCCCTGAGCCCCCCCAACCCATGAATAGGGCCCTGATCCTGAAATATCACCTATCTCTGAGCCCCTAAAACTTCACCAATCCCTGATCCTGAAATTCCACTTCTCCCTGAGTTCCAAAACCCACCAACACCCCACTCTGGAAATATCCACTCAGAATATCTTCTCCCGCCGCCCCGAAACCCTATATAAACCCATCTCCTGCTGAATTCCCTGCTGCTTCTCTGCAGAGGCAGCCACCATCTTTTGTCTTTCCCAATAAATCTCTTGTGTGAGGTTTGTTGTGTGATGTCACTTTGTGGTATTCCGTGGCTTGTGGCTGCCAGGGTACCTTTCCCATCTCAGCTATATCACTTACATTTACATCATCCATACCTCAGACCTTGTGCTATTTCTAAATTGAATGTCCTTGACACCTGAAGCCAATCAACATCACTTCCTGTGATGCTCTAGTCTAGAATGTTGCTCTGATTCATTTCCTCCTTCTAAATCTCTGAATACCATATTGTTATTTTTGTAAATTTTTAGCATCTGTTTCTTCATAGAACTCATCGAATACAGGTCATATTGTTATCAGCTGTCAGAATTTGGGCAAGTATTTAATCTCTTTGAATTACAGTTCCCCCATGTGTAGTTAGGTTAATTTAAAGCCTTCTTCTTAAAAAGCATGAAAGATACAGTAGCTAATTCACGTTAAGTATCTACTAGTATCTGCCTGACAAAAAAAATCAAATTCATCATACATTAGATTTTGCTTTAACAAGGAACAGAAGAAATAAGTAAAATAAACACTACCATACAAAGCCAGTCTATCCCTGAAGTGAGACTGCATTAGAAATGGAAACTGATATAACATTGTCTTGATACTTATAAACAGATGACCTGAGGCACTTTGTTTTTTTTTTTTTTTTTTTTTTTTTTTTTTTTTTTTTTGAGACAGGGTTTCTCTGTGTAGCTTTGCGCCTTTCCTGGAACTCACTTGGTAGCCCAGGCTGGCCTCGAACTCACAGAGATCCGCCTGGCTCTGCCTCCCGAGTGCTGGGATTAAAGGCGTGCGCCACCACCGCCCGGCAACCTGAGGCACTTTGATGTGCTAAGAAATGCACATAGATGGTCCATCCACCAAAGCTGGAGGGGTTCCCAGTTTGCCTTGTCAATTATGATCATTTACTAAGGGATACAAACTTTGGTCTCAAATGAAACATCAGAGTGTGTTCTGCTTTCTTTCCTTGGAATCTGAAACTGTTAACCTAATGTTTAATAAGCCTATAAAGACATCCCAAAACAATTATTTTTATTAAGCAACACCGTTTTGTCCCCTACATGCTTGGCCTACTCCAAACAGACAAGTTGACGAAGTCATAGAGTCTCTCTGTTGATGAGTCCCACAGGGCAAACCTGCTCTGGGCAGTGCTCTAGACTACCTGAAGTCATGGTGTTGTGTGTCTTTTAATAATGTTTCTTTTGTTTCTGGGCTGTTAGTAGTAAATCTCATTGTGACTCACAAAAGATACCATCAGTAGTATGAGGCACTGTGAAGCTTGCATGAAATACAAAATAATTATTTTTCCACATAGTACTTTGGATAGAACTAGTACAGCCATCAATCCATCTATTCCTGAGAAGTGGCCAACATTTCAGAAAACAAATTGCAAGATGTAGGGGTTGTTTATTACACTATAAGCTGGGGAATACATTTCTGATATGTCATTTTAATTAGCAAAGACATGATTAATAAAATTATGTGTTTGTTACTCTCAGTCTGTCCATGGTGCAATTTTATACTTTGAGCCTTGTGTTTAAATGACAGAGCAATTTGAGGGAAGGAACAGCACTGGCTTCAGAGGTAAACACATTTATCTTCCCATTAGTTCAGATGAAATCTATCTACAGGCAGGTTATGTGCCAGGACACTGATGTATGCCATAAGGATGCACTGCTATGAACTCTATCTCAGCAAAGTCTTCCAGATGGAAAATAAATTCAAAAGCATCTCCAGAGAAAAGTGCTAACAGGAAAATTTTCACTCTCTCGGTTACATAGCTCTGCTTAAGCATAGTTCCTCTTTAGAAAAGTCAGTGCATGTATCAGTAGCAATTCTAGAAAGCCTGAGACCTAACCAGGCAAGCTCAATGATCTTAAGCAAATGCAAGCAAGTTTCCTTTAGGTTACAGCCCAAGAAAGTAAGTTTTCAAATAAGTTATATGAGTTAGCTGAAAAAAAACTCTATAAAAATATGCATATTTATTTTTGCTTGACTTCAGGAGAATCTGAGAAGATGAAACATGTTTAAAACAAAGTGCATAAAACTGGGAATTATCTTAAACCTTCAGAAATACATCAGAGAACTAATGTTGTGCAGAATTATCCCAGGAACATGGAGAAGGACATATTAAAACAAGACATACACTCTAAGGAAGTTCTTGAGAAATGACCTAAAACAACAGGTACATTAACAAGGGATTTAGGACAATCATCCTAACAGGTTATTGCTAAATGTCAATACTGACAATTGTCCAGTTCAAATAATGACACTTTTTATAAGTTAGCAGGGACATACTGCTGTCTGTATATCCTTTTATGTGTTCTCTACATATATGTATGTCAAGAACCCATGAACTAGTTATCTACATTTTCATTTGGCAAGATCTTAAGATATATTTATTCTCAAAAATAACTTACCAGTGTGGTGCATGACAAAATTTTTCATGGAAGATGCAATACATATCTATTCATCTCAGATAAGGATTCCCCAACAAACCATAGTGTGGATACAACCAAAGTCCAACTTTATGAACCAGTGAGTTGTACTGGGGTTACTTACAGGAGTATGGGAGAAGGTTTACTTATAGGAGCAGAAATTACTCAAAAACAGCTGCATAGCCAAGGCCCACCCAGCATGGATGACAGCTCACAAAAGCTGGGAAGCCTGGAGCACACTCCCAGCCTCCAGGCAGCTCATTGGGTTGGAGAGTGTCCTTTCAGAGTAACCCAGCTGTTCAAAGCCTCTTCCCCACAGCTCTGCTGGTTTTTGCTTCTTCTAGGCAACTAGTCTAATCTCTGAGTCTCCTTTGCAGCCTAGCTTGTCTGGGAGTCTTCTTTTTTTTTTTTTGGTTTTTCGAGACAGGGTTTCTCTGTGTAGCTTTGCGCCTTTCCTGGAACTCACTTGGTAGCCCAAGCTGGCCTCGAACTCACAGAGATCCGCCTGGCTCTGCCTCCCAAGTGCTGGGATTAAAGGCGTGCGCCACCACCGCCCGGCTCCTGGGAGTCTTCTTTTCAGCTCAGATTCCTTCTGTCTGGGGGAAATGATCACCTTTTATTGTTGACTCCGACAGAGGGAGAGGGGCCCTGTGAATCTGGTCAGTTTCAGGGACTTCCTGAAGCTATTCGAGCTGTTTAGGTTCTAAGCTTAAGAAGCTTCTTACAGGCCGGGCGATGGTGGCACACGCCTTTAATCCCAGCACTTGGGAGGCAGAGGCAGGCGGATCTCTGTGAGTACGAGGCCAGCCTGGGCTGCCAAGTGAGTTCCAGTAAAGGCGCAAAGCTACACAGAGAAACCCTGTCTCGAAAAAAGAAAAAAAAAAAAAAAAAAGAAGCTTCCTACAGGACAAATCTTTGCAATCTTGGAGGCAACTGTTATACAGCACAGTGACTTCTGCATTAGTGACATTTTTCCATATTGGCTGCAGCACAAACTTAGTATGTAACTGGCAAGCTGCAAAGAAAAGGTTTATAAATTGCCAAAAGAAAATGGACAAAAAGATATTTAATAGGAATATACATGACATAATTTTCCTATTGCCATCACTAAATATAAATTTAAAATTATATATATATATATATATATATATATATATATATATATATATATATATATATCAAGCATAAGACTATCAGAGTTGGTCACAAGTTAGGCTGGCTAAAGACTTCAGGTCCAAGGATGGTCACTGTGGCAAGTTTCCTGTTTTGTTTTCTGGTTTTGTTTTGTTTTAACTTTATGGATTTCAGATTGGTACAGAAAGAAACCATTACACAAGTAAGTACAGATAAGGCAAAACCTACCACCCTTTCTTTTTTAAGGAGAACAGTCTAGGAAGATAAAAATAAATATCTTCAGCTAATATCCAGCCCCACAAAATACCACAGGAGAATCTATGGTCCCATACCTGTGAGCCTCTTCCACCTGACAGGATGCTGTCAGAAAACACTCGAGAGGAATCTGGAAACTTTATTACTGTTGGGAGTTTCTAGGTCCATTTTTAATATTACCAATAGAGACTGGCAGTGGACACTAAATCACCAGTGCTGTGTTGCATTAGTGAGGACCTGGCCAGTCTTGCAATCATCCAGTCTCAGCAGAGATTGAGTGGACATTCTGGAGTGTAGTGCAAAGCACAGTACTGGCCCCCTCCCCAATCAGAATGATGTCACGGTTAAAGTTAGCCTAGTTAAGATGGAATATTTAAAGAGCTGGGGGAGGGGGAGTTGTAACAATCAGAAAACATTCGACTTTTAAGCAGAAACAAAATCATCCATCAAGTGAAGAATAAGAAATCTCTCAACCACAAAAGACATTCAGCACATGCCAATACTAAAACACAAGATATTAAAATTACCTAACAAAGGTTGTGAAGCAACATGATAAAAATGTTCCAGTGAGCCAATGAGATGCACAAATAGAAAGTCTTCAACCAGAAACAGAAAACACAAGCAAAGGAGAACCAAATGGAAATTTTAGGATTGAAATAACTGAAATTTAAAAATAAAAATAAAAAGTCTCACAGTTCAACATTGAAACAGAAGAGCCAGCTGACAGAGTAAATAAGAAAATACTCACTCTGAATGAGATACAAATAGTACACTGCTAAGAAAAAAAAAGAGTGTCAGGAGCTTCTAGGATTTTTTCCAAAGATATAACATTCATATCAAGAAGAGGAAATAACTAAAATGTACCCAAAGAAACAATGTATGAAAACTTCTCAAACTGAACAAGAAAAATAAAAGATTCTATAAGCTGTTGGAAATCTAAATAGCATAATGCAGAATACACAAACAAACCATAATTTAACTTAAAAAAAATAGACAATGGAAAGAGACTTGAAAGCAGCCAGGAAAAACTGAAGCTTCAACTTTAAGGAAAATGTATTCGAACAATGGATTTCTCCTTAAAAACAAGAATAGTCGAAAATGGTACAGTATTTATGAAGTGATGAAAGAAAAATAATTGCCAACCCAGATCTTTAGCCAGTATAAATGTTATTCAACAATAAAGGGGAAATATTTTTAAATTATTGGTAACTAAGTAAATTGTTACCAGTATGCCTACCTTAAAATAATGGCTAAGGAAACTTTGTGAAAACAAAATGAAAATGATAAAATAATTTTAAAGGAAAGAAAAACATCACTAAGAAAAAACAGACTAAGCAAAAAGTACCTATAAATATGATAATCTTTCTCTTTTTGAGATTTTCTTTAAGGTTATAATTTATATTAGCTTTAGTTTTCTGAACATTTTTCATTAATATTATTCATATATGAATAAAGATATATGTATAATTCCCTGTTATCTTATACAATCACAATTTGCTGTCATTAAAATGTATCAAGCATTTACTTCTTTCTGAGATGTCTAAGTTGCTTGTTGAAGTAAAATGTTATAGTACTTTCTAATAAGGCTATAAAATGCTTTAAAGGTGAAATACTCATAACATGTCATAATGGGAGAGGGTAAAATGACACAGGGAAGTGTAACCCTTGTGTGTTTAACGGAAACAATAAAAGTAAAACCTGTTATCTCCTAATATGTTTTATGAGTTAATAAATTACCCATAGCAATGACAAAAAATCCATAGCATAAGGGTTGAGTTTCATAATTTACTTTTGAAAAATTATTAAAAATAAGTTAAAAATTTAAAGAGAAACATCAAGCATTACTATAGACCCACAAAACTGGAGTCATAAAAATATGTTCAAACAACCCACAGTAATATACAAAAGAGAGAACAGAAACAAATACCAAGGGAAAAAAACAACAAATAGTAGTTAAACCCAAATTGCACCAGCATTTATGTTTAATCTAAATAATCTAATTATGCAAATTAAAAGACAAAGATTAAAATAGATTATAAAGCATGATCCAACTTTATATTGTCTATGAGACATTTAGACAACTTGAAAGTAAACAGAGGGAAAGAAGGCACAGTGTGCAAACATTAATTAAAGGTAAACAGGATAAACATCTATTAGATGATATTAATGATATCAGATGAGGTCAACCTA
Organism: Peromyscus maniculatus bairdii; assembly: GCF_049852395.1. Classification (NCBI taxonomy): domain Eukaryota; kingdom Metazoa; phylum Chordata; class Mammalia; order Rodentia; family Cricetidae; genus Peromyscus; species Peromyscus maniculatus. The sequence goes on from NC_134870.1 coordinate 40,294,549, forward strand.
GAGCAAAGAATATTAGTCATGGTGGATTGTTAAAAGGATCAGTCCACCAAATAGAATTATCTTGATGTGTATAAAACAAATAGAGCTACATTCTGCAAATGCAAGGCAAACATGAAATGGGAAATGGGCAAATCCACAAGTGTATTTGGAGAAATTAACTCACATTTTTCAACAAAATTTAGAACAAATAGACATAAAATTCTAACGAATATAAAGGACTTTAACAACCTGATTGTCATTTACACGATGCACCATGTAACAGCACAACACACATTCTGCTAAGGTACCTATGAGACAGAAACTGAAGTAAGTTGCATCCTGGGTGTTGACATCATAAACACACAGTGGCAGTGAACACCACAAGATTTAAAAAAAATAAACAAACTATGCAAGTAGGAGGCAACTGACTGGGAAGAAGAAATGGGCGGCAGCAGGAGGTAAGAGGAGTCAGAGACTGTGATGGCAATAGGGGATGAATGTGATCACAATACATTGTATACAGTACTAAGTAGCCAGAAATCTGAAACCTAATAAAAACATAAATAACTTCTAAGTTGTTAAAAATCATAGTCTGTTCTCTGACAAGAAGAGACAAACTATAAATAAACAAAAAAAAAAGACAGGAAAATATAGCTAAGTATTTGGAGATTGTCTTAGATTTTATTGCTGTGGAGAGACACCATGACCATGGCAACTCATAAAGAAAACATTTCATTTGGGTGGCTCGCTTACAGTTTCAGAGGTTAAATCCATTATCACCATGACAGAAAACACGGCGGCATGTGGGCAGATGTGGTCCTGGAGTTGAGAGTACTACATCTTGTGGTACAAGAAGTCAACTGACTACTTAAGGGAAGCTGGAGCAAAAGAGATATCAAAGCCTGGCACCACAATGATACATGTCCGCCAACAAGCCCATACCTCCTAACAATGCCACTTCATTTGGGGGCCATTTTCTTTCAAACCACCACAGAGACTAAGAAACACATTTTAATTCCTGAATTAAAAAAGAAAACTCAGGCCGGGCGGTGGTGGCGCATGCCTTTACTCCCAGCACTCGGGAGGCAGAGGCAGGCAGATCTCTGTGAGTTCAAGGCCAGCCTGGGCTACCAAGTGAGTTCCAGGAAAGGCACAAAGCTACACAGAGAAATCCTGTCTCAAAAATCCAAAAAGAAAGAGAGAGAGAGAGAGAGAGAGAGAGAGAGAGAGAGAGAGAGAGAGAGAGAGAGAGAGAGAGAGAAAGAAAGAAAGAAAAAGAGAAAGAAAGAAAACTCAGAAAAACAGAAAAGAATACACTGAAATAAATGGAAATAAAAAGCATAGCACTTAAAATTTGACAGGACATAGATAAGGCTGTGCTGAGAGGACATTATATGGCACTAGGGGCATTCATTAGAAAAGGAGGAATATTTAAAATAATAAAATAAGCGCTCACATCCAGAACCTAGATCCAAAGAGCAGAATATAGACAAAATAAGCAAAAGAAAGGAAATTATATATATCAATATATATATATATATATAATATTTATATAATATAATATATATATATCAGAGATAAATAAAATAAAGAGACCAGGATCCTTGAAAATATCAGTTACATTGGAAAGCACCTGTGGAAACAGTGAAGAATAAAAGCAGAAGGTTCAAATTATAACAGCAATGCATGTGACAGGTGATGCCACCATAAAGACATTAAAAGGCTAAAGAAAGACCGTGGATTATTCTGTACACACAATGTGTCAACATAGATGAGAGTGACCAGTTCCTCCAATGGTCACTTGATTAAAAATTCACCCAATAAGTAAAAAGGCATTTGAATTGACCCTTTAATTATTAAAAAAAACTAATAATTTTTAAGAGTTTAAGATAAACTTATTTTTTCTTTTAATAGAAAATAGATTCTTTTCTCATACAATGTATTCTGATTATAGTTTCCCCTCCTTCTCCTCTCAGTCTCTCCCCCATTCCCCTCCCATCCAGATCCTATCTTTTTCTGTCTCTCATTAGAAAAGAGCAGGCTTCTATAAGATAACAACAAAATTATAACAAAATAAAATATAGTATAAAACAAAGACCATCACAATGAAGTCAGACAAGGCAAACCAACAGAAGAAAAGGAACCCAAGAGAATTCTGGCAAGAATCATTGACTCACTCCTTCACACACTCAGGTGTCCAATAAAATTGCTAAACTGAAAGCTATAATATGTATGCAGAGGACTTGGTGCAGACCAGTGCAGGCTCTGTGCTTGCTGCTTCATTCTCTGTGAATTCATATGAACTTTGTTCAGTTGATTTAAAGAGGCTTGTTTGGAATCCTCCATCCCCTCTGGCTCTTCTTATATTCTTTCTGCCTCCACTTCCAAGTAGTGCCCTGTGCTCTGAGGGGAGGGATTTGATGAAGATATCACATTTATGGTTGTATGTTCCAAGGTCTTTCTGCATAATGTCTGGTTGTGGGTCTCTGTATTTGTTCCCATCTGATGCAGAAGGAAGCTTCTCTGATGATGGCTGAATAAGACACTGATCTATAAATATAACAGAATATCATATGGAGTCATTTTTATCACTACTTTTTTTTAACCAGTAGTATTTGATTTTACCCTAGGTCATGGGCTATCTAGTCTCTAGTTCTGGGTCACCCAAGCAGTACCAGTTATGAGTTCCTTCTTGTGGAGTGGCCCATAGGTCAAATCAGATGTTGTGGGAGTACCACAAGATTTTTACCACCATATCCTCAGCATATGTTGCAAGCAGGACAGCATTGTAGATCAAAAGGCTTGTGGCTGGATTGGTGTTTACATCTATCTTTTGGTAGCCTGAAGAATACTTCACCATACCAAAGGCACTGGAACGTAGGGGGTGAAGATTCTACATAGACACCATTACTACTTCTTCATATTCAATGAGTTGTGTGGGTGTTGTGTTTAGGAGAGGCACCTTTCTATCAGTTTGTGGAAAGCAATCTATTGTGTTAACAACATTCTGGGTTGTTTGGGGATTTATATGGGATCCCTTTGCCCAATAACTCAGTTGGATGTAATTTAATCCTGGTACTGAAAGCTTCACTTGGTGATAGGAGACAGCCAATTGGGTCTCTGTCTCCCCCATTATTTGGAGACTTTATTAGAATGACTTTCATATACATTAGGAGGTTTCCACTGCACTACATTTCCATACCACCCTTCATGTCCTCTCAATCTATCTGTCACTCCTCACATTCCCTCCCTCAGCTCCTCCCCTCTCCCATCTGATCATCCTGTTCTTGTCTCCTCTGCCTCAGTCCACGCATAAAATCTATTCTATTCCTCCTCCCAGAGACATTCATGTATCCCTCCCTTAATTCCTTCCCCTGCACCTAATTTCTCTGGGTCTGTAGATTATAGCTTGGTTATCATTATTTAAAGCTAATATTCACATGAGTAAACTTATATTTTTCTTTTGGAGACTGTGTTACCACACTCAGTTTCATTTTTTTTTCTAGTTCTATCTATTTGCCTGTGAATTTCATAATGCCATTATATTTAACATCTGAGTAACACTCCATTGTGTAAATGTACCACAATTTCTTTACCCATTCTTCTGTTAAGGAGCATCTAGATTGTTTGCAATTTCTGGATATTATGAATAGAGCAGCAATGAACATGGTTGAGCAAATTTCCTTACAGTAGAATAAATGTCCTTTGGTTATATGGCCAAGAATAGTATAGCTGGACCTCGGGGTAGATTGATTCCCATATTTCTAAGGAATTGCACATTGATTTCCATAGTGGTTGTAAATATTTGCATTCCCATTAGCAATGAATGAGTGCTTCCCATATTCTGAATCTTTAACAGCATAAGCTATCACTTTAGTTATTGTTTGTAGCCTTTTTGACAGATGTAAGGCAATTCTCAAAGTAGTTTTGATTTGCATTTCCATAAGTGCTAAGGGTGTTGAACATTTCATTAATTTCTTTTCAAATGTTTCTCATTTGAGTTTGTTCTATTGAAAATTCCGTTTAGATCTATACTCTACATTTTAATTTGATTATTTGATTTTCTGATATATAGTTTATTGAGTTCTTTATATATTTTGGATACTAACCCTCTATCAGGTGAAGAAAATCTTTTCCAATTCTGTAGGCTGCCACTTTGTCCAAAGGACAGTGTCATTTGCCTTATGGAAGCTTTTCAGTTTCATAAGGTCCCATTTATTAATTCTTAATCTTAGTGCCTGTACTAACAATAAACTGTTCAAAAAGACTTCCCCTGTGCCAGTGAGTTCAAGGCTATTCCCCATTTTCTCTCCATTTATGTTCAGTGTATCTGGTTTTATGTTCAAGTCTTTGATCTATTTCAAATTGAGTTTTGTGCAGCAGAAGTATGCATCTATTTACATTCTTCTACATGCAGCCATCCTGCTTGACCAGAACCATTAAATGAAGATGCTGTCTTTTTTCCAGTGTGCATTTCTGGCTTCTTCATCAAAAACCAGGTGTCTATAGGTGCGTGGATCTATGGCAGGGCCTTCAATTAAATTCCATTGATCAGTGTTTTGGTGTTTGTGTTAATACCATGCTGCCTTCATCACTATAGCTTTGTAGTAAAACTTGAAAATGAGAATGGTGATACCTCTGGTAGTTCTTTTATTGTTCAGGATTATTTTAGCTATCTTGTACTTTTTGTGTGTCTAGAAGAAACTAAGAATTGTCTTTTCAAAGTATGTTAATAATTGTGTTGGAATTTTGATGGAGTTGCATTGAATCTATAGATTGCTTTTGGCAGGATGGCCATTTTACTATGTTAATTCTACAGATTCATGAGCATGGGAGATATTTCCAACTTCTAATATCTGCTTCAATTTCCTTCTTGAAAGACTTGAAGTTTTTATTGGACAAGTCTTTCACTTTTTTGTGTATTGTTTGTGGCTATTGTAAAGGGTATTGTTTCCCTGATTTCTATCTCCATCTGTTTGTTATTTGTATTTTGGAGAGCTATGGATTTTTGTGAGTTACTTTTGTGTCCAGCTACTTTGTGAAATGTATTTGTTTATCAGCTGCAAGAGTTCCCCAGTGAAATTTTTGTGATCACTTATGAATACTATCATATCATCTGAAAATTAATTTACTCTGACTTCTTTCTTTCCAAGTTTTCTCTACTTGATCTCCTTCAGTTGCCTTTTTGCCCTAGCTAAGACACTAGAAACTATGTTGAACAGGTATAGAGATAGTGGACAACTTTGTCTTGTTCCTGGTTTTAGTGGACTTGCTTGGAGTTTATGTTAGTTTTTGCCTTGCTATAAACTGCCTTTTTTACATTTATGGATGACCCTTGTATTCTTAATCTTCCCAGGAATATTATCATGAAGTAGCATTGAATTTGTCAAAGAACTTTTAGGCATCTAATGAGATGATCTTTTTGTTGTTGTTGTTTTTTGTGTCTCCCTTCAGTTTGTTTATATGGTGGATTACATTTATTGATTTCTGTATACTGATCCATCCCTGCATCTCTGGGCTAAAGTCTATATGATCATGAGGGATGATATTATAATGTGTTCTTGGATTTTGTTTGCAAGTATTTTATTAAATATTTTTGTAACTATATTCATGAGGAAAATTGGTCTACAATTCTTTCTTTGTTGAGTCTTTAGGTGTTTTGGGTATAGGGTAACTGTGGACTCATAATATGAATTGGGCAACATTCCTTCTGTTTCTACTTTATGGAATAATTTGAGGAGTATTACATTAGCTCCTCCTTGAAAGTCTGATAGCATTCTGTTCTAAAACTAACTGGCCCTGGGCTTTGGAGGGGGGACTTTTAATGACTGCTTCTGTTTCAATAACATTATAGGACTGTTTAAATTACTTATCTGATTTGATTTAGATTTGGTATGTGGAATCAATCAAAAAAATTACCTATTTCTTTTAGAAATGGTGGGGTACAGGTTTTTAAAGTATGCTTGTATAATTATCTAGATTCCTTAGTGTCTGTTGTTATGTCCCCCTTTTCATTTCTGATTTTGTTATTTGGATATCCTCTCTGTGTATTTTAGCTAGTTAGGATAAGCGTTTGTCAATCTTACTGATTTTTTTTTAAAGAACCCAATTCTTGGTTTCATTAAATCTTTGTATTGTATTGTCTGTTTGTTTCCATTTTTATTGATTTTCACTCCAAGTTTGATTATTTCTTGCCATCTACTCCTTTTAGGTGTGATTTCTTCTTTTTGTTCTAGAGCTTTCCGGTGTGCTGTTAAGTTGCTAGTGTGGGATCCCTCCAGTTTTGTTCCTTTGTTTACTTGTCTTGTTTTGATGTAAGCACTTCCTGCTATGAGCCGCCGATGAGAACTGCTTTCATTTTGTCCCATGAGCTTAGGTGTGTTTTATATTCATTTTCATTCAATTTTAGAAAGTCTTTAATTTCTTCCTTGACCCATATTTCATTCAGTAGAGAGTTGTTCTGTATCCATGAATTTGGAAGCTTTCTATTGTTTCTGTTGTTGCTGATATCCAGCTTTAATCTGTGGTGTTCTCCTAGGATTCAGTGAGTTATCTCAATTTTCTTGTGTCTGATGAGACTTGTTTTGTGTCTAAATATGTGGTCAATTTTGGAGAAAGTTCCATTAGGTTCAAAGTAAAAGGTATATTCTTTTGTGTATGGGTGAAATGTTCTGTAAATATCTGTTAGGTCCATTTGGTTTATAAAATCTATTAGCTGTAGCGTTTCTGTTTAAATTTTGTCTGGATGAGATGACCTGTCTATTAGTGAGAGTGGGGTATTAAATAAAGTCTTTCACTGTAAGTATGTGAGGGTCAGTATGTGATTTAAGCTATAGTAGTGTTTCTTTGACAAACTTGGGTGCCTCTATGTTTGGGGCATAGAGGTTAAGAATTGAAATGTACTCTTGATGGATTTTTTCCTCTGCTAAGTATGAAGTGTCCTTCCCTGTAACTTCTGATTAGTTTTGTTTGAAGACTATTTGTTAAATATCAAAATGGCTACACTAGTTTGCTTTATAGGTCCTTTTTTAAAATATCTTTTTCTAACCCTCTATTCTGAGGTAATGCCTATCTTTGATGTAGAGGTATATTTCTTGGATACAGCAGAAGAATGAGTATTGTTTTCTCATTCCTTAAGTTACTCTGTCTTTTTATTGGGGAATTGAGACCATTCTTGTTGAGAGATATAAATGACCAATTATGATTGATTCCTTTTATTTTTGTTATTGGAAGTGGTATTGCCATTGATGGTGTGGTGGTGGTGGTGGTGGTGGTGGTGGTGGTGGTAGTAGTGGTGGTGGTGTATGTGTGTGTGTGTGTGTGTGTGTGTGTGTGTGTGCTTCCCTTCTTTCATGTTTGATGGTCTAAGATTATTCTTGTATTTTCATGGCTATAATTAACTCCTTAGGTTGGAGTTTACCTTCTAGCACTTTCTGTAGAGCTGACTTTGTATGTATTGTTTGAGTTTGGCTTTATCATGGATAGAGACTGGAGAAAGGTCAATTCAGCAGGTCTCCTGTAGAGCTGGGGATGAGACTGGAGGATTGGAGCTGAAGTAACAAAAGGAGAAGAGAAGATCTATCTGCTTTCCTGGCCTGTGGAAGTTATCAGGGGTGCCTTCTGGAGTTGGGGACTGGGATAAAGTAAGTAGTAGGGTCAGGGAGGTTAGGTGAGGAAGGTGTGTAGGATACACAGAAGGTGTTGTGGGGGAGGCTGCAGCAGGTGTTCTTTTGCAGAGGTTGGTATTAAATTAGGGAATTGGATTTGGAGGAGAGGAGGGAGTAGCAAAGGTCTTTGGTTACCTTACCAGTTTCCCTAGCCTGCTCAGCTCGTGTGTTCCCTGCTGGTTTTGGAGGTTGGAATAAATGAGATGAGTTGGGAGAAGGAAGATTGTTGGAAAAGATCTTCATGATCAATTGGGGAATGCGATCAGAGAGTGTAGCAGGAATCTTAAAAGTTCTTATTAATAAAATCAAACCCGAGGCGAGTTATTGGGGTCCATGCTGGTAGATCAGAGAGACAGAACAAGCCACAGCTATCTCACCTTGCCAATTCCTCAGCTGGTCCTGTTTCCTCAGACTGGAAGCTTCTGTGTCCTCATCCCAATGGCTCTCAGCTGAACTGCTGCTTAAAAGCCTGAATGCTTATCCAGCCAAATGCTTAACCAGCCAAAAGCCTCTAGTTTCTGGTCCTCACACCTTATATATCTTTCTACTTTCTACCACCACTCCCTGGGATTAAAGGCTGGCTTTCTGGGATTAAAGGTGTGTGTCACCATGCTTGGCTATTTCCAATGTGGCCTTGAACTCACAGAGATCCAGAGGGATTTCTATCTCTGGAATGCTAGGATTAAAGGCGTGTACTATCACTGACTAACTAGTGGCTTGTCTGTTCTCTGACCCCAGGTAAGTTTATTAAGGTACACAATATTTTGGGGAACACAATACCACCACAAGAGAGGAAAGAGATGTCCTACTATAGAGCTAGGGATGAGACTAGGGGATTGGAAATGGAGGAGCAGAAGCCTACCTACTTCCCTGGAAAGAGTGATCTTTGAGTTGGCAGGGAGTACCTGCTAGAGTTGGGTGATTTATTTTATTTTTAATAATTTTGTGTGGGGGTAATACATGTGAGTGCAGGTGCCCTCAGAGGTCAGACATGCTACATCCCCCAGAGAAGGAGTTGCAGATGGTTGTAAGCTGATCAACATGAGTGCTAGGAGTCAAACTCTGGTCGTCTGCAAGAGCAGCATATGTTCATCACCTAACAATTTCTCCAGACTATACCTATAATTTTTAAGTTTTTGCAAAAACTGTCTTAAACCTGATGATTTCACTGGAGTATTCCACCAAATATTTAAAGAATTAGGATCAACATTACATAATCTTTTCCAAAAATGGAAGGAGTATATTTCTTACTTTATTCAATTAATGTAATTTTACCATGATATGAAAACAAATAAAACTCAAAAAATAAGATATGCCCCATGAATATGAACAAATGATATTAACAAAATATTAGCATAGACTATTTGGTAGTTTATTTCTCAAATGATACTTGAAAACTTAATTGTTTCAGGAATAAAAGGTTGACTTAAATTTTTAAAATAAAGAAATGTAAACACTGTAATAGGTTATAAAGAAAAGTCACATGGTCTCATTAACAGATACATAAAGAGCAGTTGACAAATTGATAAACCTCAAAACCGTACAGAAGCATAATGTCATCTTAGTTTTAACTCATACACTTTCTATCACAGTAACTGGAGTATCTCTACACATAGCATCTGTGTAAAAAAACACTCAGGTGTCTTCAGTGTGAGTATAAGCAGGATTGCATTATATGACAGTGTTCATGGACTTCAAAGAGAGCACACTCAGCAGGCTCTGAACTGATCAGCTCCTGTTTAAAAAAAATATTTGGAAAACTATAGTCAACTATTTTCTTTTTTCTCAAAGTCACAAGGTCTCTCATCTTTCTCTTCCTTTTCTCCTTAAAGGAAAAATCCAGAGGTCCCAAGTTTGCACATTCTCTTTTCCCATCATCAAACTTGAATCTTTCATTCTGACTTCAAGATCACAGGAGAGAGAATCCCACTCAGTTTGGTTAAATCCAGCTTGTCTAACTTGATTAAATCAATTACAGTCTGGTTTTGCAGTAGGTGAGAACCCCATGGGATCCACAGGGCTGAGAGAATCCACTTTGTTGAGAGATAAGGGATATGCATTCTTTTTTTTTTTTTTTGGTTTTTCGAGACAGGGTTTCTCTGTGTAGCTTTGCGCCTTTCCTGGAGCTCACTTGGTAGCCCAGGCTGGCCTTGAACTCACAGAGATCCGCCTGGCTCTGCCTCCCGAGTGCTGGGATTAAAGGCGTGCGCCACCACCGCCCGGCTGGGATATGCATTCTTAAACTGGACAAACATTCTAAAATACACTGAGAACTATCATTGCTGTCAAGGAAATTAGACTGTGATGAAACTGCACTTTTGTTGCTTGCCACTTCTGCTTATCTTCTCTCATATTTTCTGATTCCACCCATTCTTCAAAAATAAATCAAACTCACTTTCTCCATGAATATCTATCTGTATGTTCCTGTCTTCACTGATCTCAACTCCTTGAAAAGCCCCACCAGAACACTGCAATGTAGGTAGTCAGCCATTCAAGATGCAATGATGCATTGCCACCTATGGCTCATAGTTCACTATTATTTTACATGAATTTGTGTTGCTCAGAAATCGTGACCAAACTTTCTCTGTCTCTGTGCTCTGTGTGTGTATGTTTGGGGGTTTTATGAGACAGGTTCTCACTATGTATCTCAGGTTGGCCTCAAACTCAGGTAATATTCCTGTCTTAGCCTCCTAAGTCCTGAGATAACAAGACAGTTATCATGCTAAACTTTGTACTTCTAAATGTCCCTGGTGTTGGCACTTCTTACATATATTGATAGTATTATAGGAGATCAATAAATTCTGTTTGTTGAATGATTACCAACACATATTTAGAATATTTTCCAAAACAGAATCTAAACAGTTGCATATTATATTAAAATTGATACAAAAGTATAGACAATATTGAATACGGTGATTGAGTTGAAGAATATTCAATAACTTAATGGAAGTTTTCATATTCAAATATTTTTACAAAGGCCAGAAACGTGGAGTTATTTACCACTGCTGTTGAATTATTCTTCACAAAATATAGATGATAAGAAATAAGTCATTGTCAGGGACAAGGATAGAATCTCTAGTTAGTGGGAAAATACAGACCCCCATAAGACAGGGAACTAAATTATCTTACAGTCAGGTTGCCTAGCAACAGGACATTGAGTCAGAGCCCTTGACCCTTTCACCCTGTAAATATCCTATACAAACATCCTGTTAGCTTGCCCCACCTTATGCAGATGACAGCTTCTTGCGCCCCCCCACCCTGCAGGAACTATATAAACCCTCCTGGAGAAAAAGAAAATTGCACCTTGATCAGAATCTAAACTTGGTGTATTTCCTTTGTATCTCCTGTCTCTATCATTCTGTCCTTAGGGTGGTCTAGAACCACATTGAAACCCTGCTGGCCGGGGCAACTCATCTGCTTTATTGACAATGTACAATGGTCGAGGAGTGCTAAGGAAATTATTAAGAATTGAAACCAAATCAGCTATGATGCTGGGGCTCAGTTTTATGTGTATTCATTTATTCGATCTTTATTGAGTATAGCTATGGTGCTATGAGAGGAACCAAGAAATAAAAGAAGTGGTCCCCACTTTCAAAGAACTCATAATTTAGTAGAGGAGTCAAAAATACATTAAAAAGGTAGAGATAATAAAATGTTGCCCTTGAAATCTTTCATCTCTATAATCATAAACTCTCACAGTCTACTCTTAGATGTCAAACTCCTCTCCTGACATTTTTTTATATTGGTCAGCCCTTTCATATCATTTAAACTCAGTCTCTGTATCATTTTTCTCCCAACCTATCATATCTCCCATTTAAAATCTGGTCCCCACTGTACCCCATGCTAAAACAATATTTCCCTCAATTTTTGTTCTTTTTGTTCTATGTACTCACCCATCCATTCATTTAATACACCACTGGATGAATACCAGGCATTCACCCTATACAGACACTGACCTTGTCCTTCACACTAGCAGAAGAACACCAAGTGAAATAAGTTGCTGTCTCTGTCCCCTGAAACTAGCTTGTTTATAAATCAAGCCCTCCCTCTGCTTACCTAGACTGCAATTTGATCCTGACAAGGAAAAGTGAGTGACACAATCAGATATGTCCAATATCACTGGAAATACATTATTTCCTTCCTTGCTTCCATGCTGAATTTAAATAATGATCATTTTGGAAGAACTTTCTGTCCCACATCCCAAATGTTTCCTCTTTCTTTAATGATCTACTCCCAACGTCTTTCCCTTAGCAAACAGCCTTTCCTCTTTCCACACCATGGCCCGTGAGCCTGCCTTGTGAGAACCTCCTGTCTTCTGCGTCTTTCTTCTGGGTTCCATCTTCTCTCCTGCTCACTTCCCTAGCAAGGCCATTTGGCTTGTTTTTTAGATCTTGCCCCCTCCGGTGTCCCCAAATGTACTGTTCCACTAACCAATCACAAGGTCCTCATTGCATGTGCAGCCCTATCATGAGTCTTTTGCCTTTGCATATGAAAATGTCTCTCTTATGTGGACGAGGTAAAACCCCCTATTTACCACCTTATTGTTTTCTTCCCCCCCCAAAAAAAAGAAGCAAAAAGAGTAAACTTCAGTAAAACATCCTAGATGTACCCTGCAAGATCATGCAGGTCAGCAAAGCTCTCCACGGAGATATATTCTAGAAGGGTTTACACGTGGTTTGCTACTTCAACAGTCTCAACTACCTGTTTGAAGCTTTCTTTAGTCCTGTGATGCAAAAACCCCCAGGGTTACTCTTCTGTTAGTGCTAATCCACACATGTTCAATAAAAGCAGAGATGGTATTTCATTACTATTTGGCCATCACAGGCAAAAATAGGTAGCTTGTAACAGCACACATCTAAGCAGGCGAAGGGTATGATGGGTAGGAAAATGACTCATAGCTCCACACACCAGGACAGAACCCAAGATCACCCTCTGGAGTAGGGTGAGCTGTGAAGCCACTGAGGATGGACATGGCTCCTTTTTCCTTTTTCACCCTGCTTCTCTTCTCCCCTAGGGTCCCCTTGCTGTGGCATCCCAGCGAGTTCTGCTTCTATTCTGAGTATCACCATCATTCTCCATCCTTTGATGACAGTGCAACTTAGAAGATGGGATTGTCTGCTGGAGGAACAGCAAAATCTATTTTTCAAATAAATAAGTAAATAAATAAATAAAACACCAGTGTTTGATCCTGCCAATACCTACAAGATCCAGAGAAGCAATGGCTATAAAAAGTTCCCGCCAACCGCAATATCATTTCCATTATTTCTCCAGGCTCCTAGTCTGAATTCAAAGCAATTTATCTAGAGTTCAGACACTGCCACTGTGATTTAGTTTCAGTTTTATGGCAACTTCAGGTCTCTAATACATACGCTCCTACCATTGATTTTGTTCCCCTTCAGCTGCTGCTGTAAATGTAATTGAAATTTTTTGTATTTTTTTTCTCCTGACCTAATGTTCAAGAAAAAGAAAGGCTAAAGAGCAATCCTCCTGTGCATTTCATGCACTCCTTTAATGAGAACTGGGTTTCTTTGGAAAAGGGCTTTTCTGTCATTTCTCTTTAACAAGTTATGCATTTTATGGTGATTTATCTAATTTTACTAATTAATCAATTAATTTTTGCCAGTCCAATCACATTTTCCCTCCCTTCCTCCTCACCTCTCAGTCCCTCCCTTCAACCTCCCCTCTGCCCACCCACTCCTTCGCTGGGTCTCTCCAGAAGAGGGCAGGTCTCCCATGAATATCAACCACATATAGCATATCAAGTTGCAGCAAGACTAGGCATCTCTCCTCCTATTAAGGCTGGACCAGGCAACCCGGTATGAGGAAAAGGGTCCCAAAATGGGCAAAACAGTGAGAGACAGCCCCTGCTCCCTCTGTTAGGAGTCCCACAAGAAGACCAAGCTACACAACTGTAACATATATAGAGTACCTAGGTCAGTCCCTTGCAGGCTCCCTGGTTGTCAGTTCAGTCTCTGTGAGCCCAGATGAGCCCAGGTTAGTTTATTCTGAGGGTTTTCATATGGTGCCCTTGAAGCCTCCGGCTCCCACAATTGTTTCTACCCCCTCTTCCACAGGATTCCCCAAGCTCCACCTATTGTTTGGCTCTGGGTCTCTGCATCTGTTTCCATCAGTTGCTGGATGAAGTCTCTCTGATGACAACTGGGCTAGGCACCAATCTATGAGTATAGCAGAATATCATTAGGAATCATTTCATTGATGTTTTTTATTGACTGCCAAGTTACACATTTTTAAATCCCAATAATCCACTCTATAATAGGGGGTGGGGATATAACAAGACATACAGACAGTAAAACCACCTTATAGGAGAATTGTGCAGATGTTAAGCTTTTCTTCAGCGTCAATACTTTTTATATAATGAACTACTTCCTTTTCAGGAGTTAATTTGAGTCCTTGTGGTGATAGGAAGCAAATATGGCTCCCAGGCAAACAGAGGCAGTTTTCCTTACACCAGGAGGCTGACAGACTTGCCCGTCACAAGCTGATTCTCAGATACAGCTGGCCTGTCTTTCATGTGTAATCCTTAGACACATACTGAAAGTGACAGCCTGAAGGGCCAGCCACATTTCATTCATTTCTGTTATTTTCTCTGAACTTTCTCCACTGAAATGAAATGCCACGGTTAATATGCATTAGATTCTCATATATAGCTGAGGATATTTTGATGACACTCTTGGTTATTTGAGGGAGAACTATTTAGTTTACCCAGTCCAGTCAAATTCCACACGTTAATAGTACATTTGCAGCCTGAACAATTAGAGCTTTCTTCTTTTAGTCAAATACTTTAGGTTTGCTTGCAGTTGGTTGCTGTAAATAATTTTTATTAAAAGAGACCAAAATGTTATAAAATTTTCTAAATATTTTCAAAATTAAGATAATAAATTCATATCTATCAATATTAATCTTCATTTAAGATTTTTATCATGTAAAACAGACTTTGAAACCATTATTTTTCATCCAATTAAGGAGAAATCACTGCTAATAACTAAATTCTATAAATTATCATGTACACTTTAATTCCAGGTTTGATATAATTTCAAATGAGAGCTTTGTGCTTGTAAAATATAGAAAACCTTGCCCCCTGGGAGCCTAATCTTCCAATCAGTAAAAATTCATATATTGGTCTTTGTTGTTTTGTTTAGAGCTGACTGCTAATGGATGTTTAACTAATGAGCCATAGGTACAGAACACGCAGTGATCCTACCCCCACAACTCAGCCCTAAGCACCTGCATCCCATCCATCCAAAAGAGCCACCAGACAATTGCTCACAGCTTCCTTTAGCTTTAGTTCACTGTATTTCTCCCATATGGAGTTTCTGTGCTGACTTCCAATAGCTGCAATTTTGGACCCTCGTATAATTGAAAGCTTATAGCATGGATAACTTTATACCACCCACTCTTTGTGTCTGTAGAACTCGTTGGTACTGTAGCTGGAATGCCATTCTAACTGCCATGTGCTATGCCTTTCTATAAACATGACATTTATTCATCCCACTGTTAATGTACATCTGAATAATTATTACTTTAATACAGTTCATTTACACAGTCAATAATAGCTTTTCCAGAAAATTATCATTCTAGATTTTTAAATTGCCCCAAAATGTGTTTGAGAAACTAAACATTCAAATTATTTTAAGGTCAGTTTTGATTGAGAAATAGCAGTGACTATATTTTAACAGTAACAGTTAAGGTTACTTCTCGCTTCAGAAAACAATGAATATGCCACAGAATTACAGCTTATCCAAATATTAAAACAACAGCAAGAAAACAATACAAATGCTTCCTTAGTCACAGCTCCCACTGTCAGAGCATATGGGTGCCTATATTAATTCCTGGATGATCAGCTTTTCATCATGGTATTATTACAAGATAATGTTTCAAATATGTAAGAAAGCATAATTTAAGGCTATTTAACCATCTTCCAAACATGTTGTTCTCCTTTCATAATATGCCACTGTAGGCTCATGGAAGGTAAGGGCAACCCTTTTCCCCAACCCACACACCTCTGAACTTCAAGTCTTTCAGACTAGAAGAACCTGGAGACAATATGGAGCTATAACAGGAGTATAACCTTCTAAGTTAACAGGCAACACTTTGAACAATTTGCATAGTTTGGATCTTGCATATCCCTCAAAGATCCGATGTTAAAGGCTTAGATACCAGGATAGTATCACATCGCGAGATGGTGGGATCTTTTCAAGGACAAGGCCCAAACATGATTGAAGGCATGACCCAGAAGAGTATTATGTAAGTACAGTCCCTTCTTCTTCCTTTCTTTTGCTTTGTAGCAATAAGATAAACAGTATTGTTCTATGACATGTCCTGTCATGCCTTACTTTAGGCTCAACAGAAATCAAGGCACCAGTCATGTGCTAGAACATCCAAAACTGTGAACCAAAGTACATCCTTTGTCAATATAACTTGATTAGCAAGAGTGTTTCATTATAGTGTCAGAAAGCTAAGACACAAGTAATCTAATTTCAGTGAGTTTCCATTTTCCCAACCAGAAGATGGAAATAAGAATGCTTACTTTACAGGATGGTACTGAGAATGAGCTGACAAGTGGGGGAAGATTCCAGAGCAAGGCACACAGTTTGCTTTTCTTTGTGATAAGAGAAGGCAAAACTTTTGGTCACTTACCAGATCAATAGGTTTAGAATATTTTTGTCAAAAGAAACTTATCCAAAGAAAATTCATATATAACCATAAGCAACTAATATAATATGTGTCTGTGTGTACTCCTGAATATGTACATTCATATGTATAGACATATACATATACATAGATACATATATAACATATATTCCTAAATACATAAGTATATCCTTTTCAATCTGTATAAGTTATGTGAATGTATGTTTTCAGGGCTGACCATTTGGTATTGGATAACCAATTGGCATACTCTTCCTTGGGGAAGTTTAATTTTCCTACATGAAAAACAAAAGACCATGAATTTTAAAGAAAAAGAGATTTGTATGGGAAGGTTTTGAGCAGGAAAAGGGAAGGATGAAATTATATAATTGTACTATAACATCAAAAAAAGATTTTTAAAAAGTAAAGCATTCTTTGAAGTGTGTACCTGTTTGCTTAATAAAAATGTTTTACAATTTCTCAGGGCCAAACTCAGACACCCACTAAAGATAAGATTATTTAGAAATAGAAAAGAATTAGATATATTGAAATCTCCTGTGGGTCAGGTTCTGATTTAGTCTTGTCTTACACACTTGCATGCACACACACACACACACACACACACACACACACACACACACAAATGGTGAGACAATAATTTTTAAAATCAAGAAATTAAACTTAAAGAATTCAAACACAATCACTGGGGTTACATAACTGTTATTAGGTTGTTGAACCAGAAAACAAGTAGATATCAGACTGATCCAAAACAATGATTTAGGGGAAGAAATAAAATCTTTAGGTTGTAAAAATAGTTTTCTAAACATTTTTACTCCATGTGTCTCCTAGGTTCCAGTCAACTAGAATAATTAAGTCAATTCACCAACAATGCTGTTTCTTCTTTGTGAAGGGTTAATAAAATAAAACTGTCAGGTATGCCTTGACTCTCTTCCCACTGCTATCCTGACATCCAGTGCTGAAAGCCACAGCCAAGAGAGAAGGAAGATGTACTTAGGATTGAGATCCAGGCAGGCTAAAAATTGCAGTCAGAAAGCAAACACAAGCTTCAGACAACCTGTTGTCTTCAAGCTCTGACAATTTCATCCGTCTAAAGACAGCCTTGAAAAAGCCATTTCTCCGTTTTTTCAGGAGAGATCAGGACTTGCTTTTCCCTCTCTCTGACCTAATGAATAGGTCTCCAAGACCTACGAAGCAAGCATTGTTCACTTGATGTGGCTTTTGTATTGGCAATCTCACATAATCAGACTCCACATCTATTATATTAATAAAATGCCAAGTCTCAAAAGAAGAAGAAGAAGTGAAGTAATGTTCTTTTTAATTCAAAAGCCTTGCTACACATCTGTGCTTAACAATTATTTGCCTAAAACAAATTGACTCATCGGTTAATTTCCTGAACTGAAGTAGTATATAAATTAAATTAGAATCTCCATCACTGAAGAATAATGACATCAGAGTTATGGATTTGGTCATTTTATTGACTTAAAACAGTTCTTTTCCTGAGGAAATATTAGTAGATAAAACTACTACCAAGGTAGTTAATAATAATTAATGCCTAAGGTCAGAAAACAAATCATTTTTAGCCCCATAATAAGCATTTCCTGGCTACTAGTTTGATTTTGACCTTGTGAGTACAGATGTCAGAGAGCACATATATATCCATGTAATGTTAAAACATAACTCTTCTAACCTAAATGGCCTTTCTCTTGCAGTAGTTGAATAGTGGCACATTGTACAATCTGCCCAGTCTTGCTAGTACTTTCTTCAGGCAATGTTTATACAGTTATTTTTTTTAATTTATAGTAGTAAATTTTGTTTTGTTTTGGTTGGTTGTTAATTTGGGTTGCACACAAACTGAGTTGCAAGAGAGGCACACTGGCAGAATTTCAGAGAGAGGAAGAGAGATAAAGAAACTAAAAGGCAAAGTCTGAGTAGGGTCTCACAAGAGGGGGAGTATTTCAGAAGCCTAGCACCCTCCCACACTCCCTCGGGACCCGATAGGGTTGCTGGGAAAACACTGACAATGTAAGCATAGGATTTTGCAAGAAAATGCAAACATAATTTTCTTCTTCATTGAACTTGATGAATTGACTCTAAAACATCCCAAAGAAAAGCACTAATAACTATCATTCAAGAAGCTCCTTGCAATTAGATGCATACATACACACTCCTTACTGTGAGGTCAGAATAATTATCAACCCCATTTAACAAATGAAGAACCCAATTATTGGTAGTTAATGTATTTTTACAAGGAAACCCAGCTAGTACGAATTGGAAAACCACTGATGGCATTCAGAGGGCTCTTTGTAATTGAAAGCAATACACACACACACACACACACACACACACACACACACACACACACACACTTCTTATTGTAAAGTTACTATAACGATCATTCCTATTTAATTCATGAGGACCTCAATTATTAGTGATTAAAGTTATTTGATCAAGGTAACCTAGCTAGTAAGAATTAAAATTAGGACTTGAGCCTTGGTCTGCTGAAAAAAAACACATGATTTCCATTATTCTTAATTAGAAATTGTTTATGTGACAAGAAAAGCAGTAATTGCTTTCTCTGAATCTTTTCTACTAGGCAGAATTTGCTAAGTGCAGAAGATCCATAGTATACCTTTTATGACCCCAGAAGTGGAGGAGGAAGATTATCTTAATATTCCTAGAGGATAAAATGATTCCTAGAATAAACAGATCAAGTTGAGAGATACAGGAAAGGACAGGAGAAAAAAAAAGAAAAAGAAAATTCTTTCACCCAGAAGGAGGCTGTATGAATGTTTAGAATTAAGTGTTCCAAGAATACTTAGAAGTTGAGTTGAGCATTAATTAAAGACCTGATACTTTTATTGTTGATGCTTTACTATTTTACATATACACACATATAGTGTGGTACAGTATACTGTAGTACAGTTCAGTACAATATAGTATAGTGCCGTGCCTCATAGAGATGGTGCACTTTGCTGTAGAGACATTGTCCCTCAAAGGCCTGCAGAGATGGCTGAGTGGGTAAAGTGATTGCTGTAAGAGTATGAGAACCTGAGTTTGGATCCCAAATACCCATGTAAGAAGTCGGGTGTGATAGCCATAGCTGTAATTCATCAGTAAGAGGGCAGACACATGAGGATCCAAGGGGCCCTTTAGCCAGCCAGTTTTATCAGTCAGTAAAAGACTGCCTCAAGAAGAGTCTTTGTCTCCAAAAATAAGTGAAGATAGCAATACTGACAGATACCGACATCAACTTCCTGCCTCTGCAGGTGTGAACAGAGAGACAGACAGACAGACAGAGTTTTCTGTGGCTTTGTGTCTGTGTTTTAGTAGTTTCCCTCCTGAAATAGCTTCCTAGGCTTTCCAGGTAAGGACTGTGATTCTTCTTTTTAAATTTTTCATGATAATATTTATTCTTAGATTAAAAAAGCAAGTGGAAGCCAGGCGGTGGTGGCGCACGCCTTTAATCCCAGCACTCCGGAGGTAGAGGCAGGCGGATCTCTGTGAGTTCGAGGCCAGCCTGGGCTACCAAGTGAGTTCCAGGAAAGGCACAAAGCTACACAGAGAAACCCTGTCTCAAAAAAAACAAAAATAAATAAATAAATAAATAAATTAGAACTTTAAAATGTGACAAGAATGCTATGTTGTTGTCTATTCCTTGTGAAATAATACTGTCTGTAAACCTTTATTTCTGCTGTACAAATTTTCTTCCCATAATTAAACATATGGTTATGTATAAGGAAAAGAAATCAATAGCCTTTTACACACTAACAAACACACTGGGGAAAAGATTATGAAACATCCCCACTCACAATAGCCTCAAAAACTATCAGGAAACATGATTTAATAAAGAGACCTCCTCCCAGAACAAGATACTTAAAGTTATTCATTTGTTCATTTTATAAGAATAATTGTATTGAGTCCATAAAATAACAGGGAAATTTAAAAGGGAGTCTTCTCTGTTTATTTAAAGAAATACTGTATGAAACTGGAGAGTAAGGATGATCCCAGTGCATTTCAGTGACCAAAATAAAGATGTGAGCATCAGACCCTTTGGCTAAGTGAATCTTGAGGAATTTTGATCACTTTTACCAAGCATAAGGCAGCTGGGAAGATGAGACACAGACTCATTAGCTGATTGCCAAAGCAAAGACATCCCTTCCTTCAGCAATTTGGAAATCAAGCATGGGGGACTGGGAAGGTTGCCCAGCAGGCTGTAAGATCTTCTACCATAAGATGATTAAACGCATTTGAATAGTACAAACTCAGTTGTGGTCTCCATTCCTGAATCCCTTATGCATGGACACTGAAAAACATGAACCTGTTTGTGTTCCTAGTGAGACAAGCCCTAATATGAGTAAAGCAATCAATCTCCCACACTTACTTTAGGTATTAAGGTACTACTCAAGGCAGCAAGCTGAAAAATGGAAAAACAGTGTAGTCAACCCCAAGGACAAGAATATGTTTTCTTGTTCCCACATAAGTTTAGTGATATCCTACATTCTCTGGGTTTCATTTTCCTTGAGTCTAGTACGCTAGACTTACAGATTGCTAGTCTACAGACAAAGGCAATCACTTCTCCTCATGCTTTGAATATGGAGCCAATAACTTGATTCCAAAAGGAGGTAGGCTTCCTTTGAGGTAACAATTTTAGTCCATATAAGATGATACACCACAACATGCATTTAAAGTAGAATGAATATACAAAGGACAGCATTTTGAACAAATTTACATTCAAGTCTATATTTTTAATATCACTAATTACATTTTAATTAAAGTAAAATGAAATAAATACTTTATGGTATTAGGAGTTGGAGGTGATAACTTCAAAAACACATGACAGATTTTATTTAATTTTCTTAGCATCTTTATAGTTTGTAATCAACATTTTGTTAAACTGATAGTTTCTAAGATTTGTCTAATATTCCTTGTTTCTGGGCTCTTTACAAGAAACAAGTTGTGAGCTTCATATTCTTTCTTTCTTCCTTTCTTTTTTTTTAACTGATCACTCCCCAGGTCAACCCAATCCAGTCCACTTAGGAAGAGAATACAGTGGTAAATAACATCCATTGCCTCACTTTAATCCCTGAACTATACAGAAATTGGTTCCTACCATAAAATGTGTTTTTTAACTACCAATCTAAATGTTAGAAAAAGTGAAACAGAATTTGGCTACATGGGAAAAAAAAACAATTTAAAGAGGTATTATAAGTACTTTGAGATAATTTGAGGCTATAGTATTTATGCTGCTATGAGTCTAGAAAAAGGCACAAATGACAATCATTTTAAGAAGCCTCAATGCTATTGCTGTATAGTAGGATATTCTGATATATCTATATATTTAAAATTAGAATATGTGAATTTAAGATTAAGGATGGAGAATAGCAGCGAGATTGTTTATCTTTTTACAAATGTGTTGTTTTCTCCAGAAAGATATACATGGATTTTTGTCTTTGGGGAAAATTTCAGCAGTGGAATAAAAATTCTCCTTGATTCTGAGGAGGTATGTTCTTTTTTGAAGTTAATGGCTGGCATTTATGACAAGGCCTACTTGAAAGAAAAAGAAAAAAAAGAAAAGCTGTTCAATTTCTTCTATAAAAATCAAAGTGAGTATAATAAAAGGCAAAAGTTTAACAGAAAAATAGAACATTCATAATAAAAAAAAATGTACATGAACCCAAACTATCTTTAAAGTAAGTGACTTCAGAGTCAGTGTTTGGAACAGTTAGGTAGAGAGGTTTTTCTGAAGCCACTCTACATGCACAAAAGAATCTTTTCCAGTGAAAAAAAAATTTTTCCTGAGTATCACAGATGTAAAATCATTAATCATTTCCTGAGTACTTGATTGTACAATGATCAGCTCTGATCCCATAGTGATAACATAGATAAACACCCAATAAAACAATGCCGAAATTGCTGGCATTTCAGAGAGTTTTTCAAACTTCAAATCAAAGCTAGTGCACTTTGAAGTTGAAATGAGTCCAATTAACCTTGCTTGCCAGAAGTCTCTAAATTCTTTCCAAGGAAAATACAACCTCAATAAACTTCAAAAAATATTTACTTTGTTGATTTGCAACATGTTTTAGTTTTACTTACTGGGAGACAGAGGGACCTAAGAATAATTTTTGTTCACCTTAGTTACATCCGCCAGTTGTACTGAAAGCTTCAAGCAGGTTTTATTTCAGGTTGCTACCAGACTTAATACACTATGAAAATTCTCCCTGATTAATCATATGTGGTTCCTTTTTTACAATGTTCTTGCATAATCAAACCATCTTTCTTTGGATTCCCAATTCTGTAGGTACATTGCTACATTTACCTAAAATCAGATTAGAAAAAAAAAAAGACATGATAAACTCAACATATTGTTGTCACACATTTAATACAATTTTGGCCACAGAAAAATCATGTAGATGGGGAGAATAGGAACTGAATTCTGGTAGAGTAGTAACTCACAGAATTCAAGAGTCATTGTACATTATCTTATTTAACATCTTCAACAGCTTTATGGAGTAAATGTCATTAGTTATCACTCCTACTTCATAGAGGAAGAAACTGACTACTGAAAGCTAGGGCAATCAGTAGACTAAAATCATTGGCTTTTGTATTAGATTTCAGCTTAAGTTATATACAGTAACCACCCTACCTTTCAATATATTTGATGGGATAGGTTCTATATAGTCCTTGTAGTTTCTGTATATTGGGACTTTAAAGGTCATATTGTCCTAGACCAGCTATGGTTAATACCTGTTACTGAGAAACTCAAATCTCCTGTCAGATCATTGGTCTCTGTCCCACTTCTTAGCAAAATAGAAGAAGCTATAATCTAAGTTTTATCAAATTCATACCACTACAAGCAAGTAAATGGAGAAATAACTTATAGCCCAGGTTACTCAAGCACCAGCTGAATTACCATTCAAATACACCGCCTTGCCATTGATCTTGCAAATCTACCAATTGTAGAGATGGAAACAGATAGCCCAGGAGGCTCACTAAATGTTATACAGATAGTTTCTCTAATTATTAGGATTTACATTCCAAACCAATCAACTGTCTCACCTATTCAGAGGGCCTGTGGTACCGGTTCCTGTGCTCAGTGCATGAGTTAGCTGTTTGAACCCTGGGGCTTATGCAGGGTCGCTTGGCTCAGTCTGGGAGGAGGCGACTGGACCTGCCTGGACTGAGTCTACCAGGTTGATCACAGTCCTCGGGGGAGGCCTTGCCCTGAAGGAAGTAGGAATGGGGGGTGGCGTGGGGAGAAGGGGAGGGGGACAGGAGGGGGGAGAACAAGGGATCCGTGGCTGATGTGTAGAACTGAATGATATTGTAAAATAAAATAAAAGGGAAAAAAAAGAAAAATGGAGGAGCAGTGATCTGGGGTAGAGGGGTAATAGGGTGGAGCTGGGAGAAGAGGAGGGAGAGGAGGCTGCACTGGGGATGTATTGTATAAGAGATGAATAAAGAGAAAGAAAAATGGAATGCATAATAATAACAACAATAATATTTCAATGGAAAATTTTAAAGGTTAAAAAGAAATTGGGGATTAGTAAAAAAAAAAAAAAAAAAGAGGATTTACATTCCAGACACCTATCACCCCAACCATTAGACTTAGATCATCTGTAATCAACTATATCTCATTCTAAAATTCTTTTGAATTGTGATTTTTTTCTTTCATTTTCTTTCTTTTTTTTGTCTTCAGAAACACATCAATAGTGTGTAATATGAATTGCTAAATGGTCTTTTAATAAAAATTCTGGAGCCAGATATTGGGGTGAATGCTAAAAGATCAGAGAGTCAAAGGAACAAGCCACTGCTTCATCTCACCTCACCAATTCCACGAATCCTCTGTTTGAATGTCTCTGAGTTCTCAGCCAAAAGGGGTCCTCTCAACTGAAAGGCTTCAGTCTAAAAAGCCTAGCCAAAAGGCTTCTAGCCAAAAGGGCTTCCTCACTCAAAAAGCCTTTAGCAGATAAAAGCCTCTAGCTGAAAGGGATGATTCTGCCAAAAAGCCTTTAGTTCCTCTCTCCTCATGCCTTTTATACCTTTCTCCACCCAGCCATCACTTCCTGGGATTAAAGACATGTGTGCTTCCCAATACTGGGATTAAGGTTGTGTGCCACCACTGCTTGGCTGTTTGCCCTCCTAGACTGAGTCAATCTCATGTAGTCTAGGGTGGCTTTGCACTCACAGAGATGGATCTCTGTCTCCCAAGTGCTAGGATGAAAGGTGTATGCCACCACTGCCTGGCATCTATGTTTAATCTAGTGGCTTGTTCTGTTCTCTGATCTCCAAGCAAATTTTATTAGGGCATACAATAGATCACCAGAATGGTGTTACATTTTTTATTCATTTTTCCCTTTTATTGAAAATAGATTCTTTACTCATAAATATATGCTAATTATAGTATCTCCTCCCTCTATTCTTCCCAGTGTGTCTCAACCTGCAGATGGATGAATCTCTCCCACCCACCTGTTCTTGAATAACCAGTCAGAGGCTTAATATTAATTACAAGCTGTTTGGTCTATGGTCCAGGCTTATTACTAACTAGCTCACTCATCTTAAATTAACCTATTAAGATCTATTAATCTATGTATTACTGTGTGTCTTGTGGCTTTATCTGAGTTCCATTACATCTTGCCCCTCAGGTGGCAGCTTGCAAAGTCTCCTCTGACCCCACCCTTCTTCTTTCTGTATCTTTCTTGGATTTTCTGCCTGGCTATAACCTGTCTTGCCATAGGCTAGAGCAGCTTCTTTATTAACCAGTGGTAGCAACACATATTCACAACATACAGAAAGACCATCCCAAAGCACTTCTCATTTTCTGTCTAATCAAAAAGGAAGGTTTTTATTTTAACATAGTAAAATT
This sequence comes from Peromyscus maniculatus bairdii, assembly GCF_049852395.1. Lineage (NCBI taxonomy): Eukaryota > Metazoa > Chordata > Mammalia > Rodentia > Cricetidae > Peromyscus > Peromyscus maniculatus. The sequence continues at coordinate 40,319,728 of NC_134870.1, forward strand.
ACATATAACAAAACAGTTATCAGGCAAGAAATATAGTTACAATATCTAGTCTATCTGTATTTAGCAAAATTAAAGAAAACATTCTATCATCTATCCTATATTTGTAAGTCTCAAGTTTCATATATAATTTACCTTTTATCATAACCAAGGAAAACTATAACTATCTAGTCTTCAACTCCATCAAAGACACCAGAAGGATATAATATTATCTGAGTAAACAGGAAATGCATTGTAAGCAACTTCCATAATTCTAGAAATGTCAGAGACATCTGGCTGTCTGGACAGTCATGCAAAGTTCTTTTGTGACATTGGGGCATTCATCTTCAGCCTACAGGCATAGAGTCTCTGGCATATTTTTCAATGAAGCAGAAAAATTGAAGGACTGTTTCACCTATTGGTGAAATTCATCAGTTGCTTTTCTCTGTGTCCTGCAGAATGTCTGGCAGTTTCTTCTGTGAAGCCGGAACCTGAAGGACCATCTCGCCTTGTTTAGGCAAAGTTCAGTGGTCATTTTCTTATGGGTCCTGCATGTTCAATTTATAGAACATACTGTCAAGCAGTCCAGGCAAGAGCAGTTTCTTGCTCAAATGGTTAGCCTTTTCCATATTGTAATTAAACTCCATAACGAGTTTCTTCAATGCCCATAATTCTCTTTGAAGGAATTGGTGCTGCCAGGAGCAGATGTGTCTCATTGTCCAGAAAAGTCTAAGTTCTTAAAACATTCTAAATGCCATATTCTGTAGGTCTTTGAAGTGTTTGAAGATTACCTACCTAATTAAAATATATCTTTGTATATGTAGAACACTTAGCTAACATGACTATAAGTTTACCATAGATGACTAATTATTAATCTGTATTTCTCAATTATACATTATAATTTTAAATGAGTTACATGAGCATAAATACCTTAAACAAGAGTAGAAATATACATACAGTCTAATAAAATTGACCTTAAATTAATTTCAATAAACCAAATCCATATCAATGTAAAGTATTGTGAGATTAACAGTTGTTTTTTTACTCAAAGTAGATTCAATAATCTTTTTTATCATTTCTATATCATATGCCCATTTTTTTAGAAAGACATAGCATTTATAATTAATCCCCTTTAAATAAAAACAAACATTTATAAACAGTATTTTTTGGAAATTTGGGAGTAGCTTTTCATACTACTTCCTGCTGTTTGGGGGCACTGGAAATCTTATAGGGATCCTGAGAAAATTTAGAATTATGGTCAAGTCTTGACTATAGTAGCCTGTGAGGCTGAAACTTCTCAGCCTGTTGCTTTGAAGCTGTTCTGGATGTTGTATCATCTGGGCCATAGATTCCATTGGAGACCTCTCAAGGGGTCTTCCCTGATTTAAGCAAATTAAACTGGAAGGGATTCACAGCTTCTCACCTTCTGTGGAAGCAAAAGCAGATCATCTTTTCCAAAGCAACTGTCCTTAGAGTCAAATTTTGAAGTCAAGATACATTTAAAATATATATGTTGTTCTAACTTAGCAGCCCCCACAATCAAATGTCTCTCTGTAGTTTAAAAAAAAAATCCCAAAGACAACACAATAATATACAGTATCCAGACTCTCTGTGTATCTTCCATCTTTATGTGGCTTTTTTTTTAAATTACCCTATTTCTTTTTTAAGGACTTTCTCTACTCTTTTTCTTTTCTCTCTCAAGCCTACGTATATTTTTCAATATACCATAACCCATTTGGAGGTTTTTTTTCCATCTGAATCTGTTTTATTGTGTATCTGTAAACATTTTCTGACCATTGCTTTAAACTGCAGCCCGGCTAGGACCAAAGCAGTGGTTCCGTACCGCTCTGCCTTCCAACAGGGCAAAGGTACATTCTCTGCCAATTCTGGGAATCATGCTCACGGCCCCAATTCTGGGAAGCAGCAGGTCTATGCCACCACCAAACAGCTTGCAGCATGTTGCCCACAAACCCCATTTAAGTGCTCTGTAGCAGGACTTCTGGAAAGAGCTGTCAGTGCCAACAGCATGAATCAGGATGCCAACTCTTAAAGGAGCCATGCATCTATTAGTGACTAACAAGAAGCTACATTTGACTCTCATTTTTGTGGATCTAGAAGCCTTCTTTTTTTTTTTGAGCTTTTTTTAGGCTTTATGTGGATATACATGCACCATGTTGGAACCAAATGTAGATGGTCCTAACACATTTAGGCTTATATTATTTACAAGCTCTTTGGTCTATGCCCCAGGCTTATTACTAACTAACTCACTTATCTTAAATTAACCTATTTCTATTAATCTATCTATCACCATATGTCTCATGGATTTTCCTGAGTTCCATTACATCTTGCTTCTCAGGTGGTAATTGACAGGATCTCCTCCAACCCTGCCTTTCTTCTTCCTGTATCTTTCTTGGATTTCCCACCTGGCTATGTCCTGTTTTGCATGGGCCAGAGAAGCTTCTTTATTAACCAATGGTAGCAACACATATTCACAGCATACAGAAAGACCATCCCACAGTACCAAACTCCTCTCCCTCTAGATCCACTCCCTTTCTGACTCTCCTTAGAAAAGAAGAGGCTTCTAAGAGATAATAACCAAACATGAAAAAATAAAATATAATATGATGAAGCAAAAGGATCACATTGAAGTTAGACATGGCAACCCAACAGAAGAAAAAATAACCTAGGTGCAGGCACAAGAGTCAGAGACCCACTCCTCTTTCTCACAGTCAGAGTCCCATAAAATTAATCAGCTAATAACATAATGTATACTCAAAGGACCTGGCACAGACCCATGTAGGCCCTGTGCTTGCCAATTCATCCTCTGTGAGCTCATGTGTGCATTTTCAAAAGGCCTTGTTCTCCTGGTGTCCTCCACCCCCTCTGGCTGTTACATTCTGCCTCCCCTTCTGTGGTATTTCCTGACCTCTGAGGAAAGGGATTTGATGAAGACCTCCAATTTAGATTCTCTCTCTCTCTCTCTCTCTCTCTCTCTCTCTCTCTCCATAATGTCTGGTGATGTGTCTCTCCATTTGTTCCCATCTGCTGACAGAGAAATCCTCTCTGATGATGACTTATAAGGCACTGGTTATGAGTATAGCACAATATCATTAGGAGTCATTTTATTGATTTGTTTTGGTTTTGGTTTTTTAGAGCAGTATTTGGTTTTACTGCAAGCCTCTGAGCTATCTAGTCTCTGGTGCTTGGTCACCCAAGCAGTGTCGGGTATGGAGTGGGCCTTAAGTCAAATCAGGCATTTATTGGCTGCTGCCCCAAGTTCTGTGCCACTATTGCCCTAGCATATTTTACAGGCAGGACAGATTGTAGGTCAAAGATTTTGTGGTTCGGTTGGTGTCTGCATTTGTCTTTTGGTAGCCTGCAGAGTACCTTCCCACACCAAAAAGACTATACTGTAGGGGTGGAGGTTCCATGTAGGCACTAGCTCTACTCCTCTATGTTCAATGAGTTATGTGGATATTGTCCACATCAATGGGGCCCTGCTGTCAGTTTTGGAGAGCAACCTTTTGTCTTAGCATCATCATGGGTTGTTTGGGAATTACCATGGGACCCCCTTAGCCAACAACTCAGTTTAATGTAACCTAGTCATGACACTGAAAGTCTCACCTGACAACAAGGTGGGGCTGTAAACGTGTATAGCCACTATGGAAATAAATATGGAATTTTCTCAGAAACTTAGGAATCAATCTACCTCAAGACCCAGCTATACCACCCTGGGGCATATACACAAAACAGTCTCCATCCAACCACAAGGACACTTGTTCAACAATGTTCATTGTGTCCTTATTCATAATAGTCAGAAATTGGAAAAAAACCTAGACGCTCTTCAACTGAAGACTAGATAAAGAAAATGTGGTACATTTAAACAATGGAATATTACTCAGCTGTTTAAAAATAACATTATGAAATTTGCAGGCAAATAGAAGCAACTAGAAAAAAATTATTCTTTTTTTTTTTTTTTTTTTTTTTTTTTTTTTTGGTTTTTCGAGACAGGGTTTCTCTGTGTAGCTTTGCGCCTTTCCTGGAACTCACTTGGTAGCCCAGGCTGGCCTCGAACTCACAGAGATCCACCTGGCTCTGCCTCCCGAGTGCTGGGATTAAAGGCGTGCGCCACCACCGCCCGGCTGAAAAAAATTATTCTAAGTGGGATAATATAGACACAAAAAGAAAAATATGGTATGTATGTGTTTGTAAATGGATATTAGCGATTAAGTAAATGATGACCAAGCTACAATCTGTAGACCCAGACTGGTTAAGTAAAGAGGGTGGGTCTATGTGGGAAACATGGATCTCTCTGGCAGCGGGAAATAGAACAGATTTTACAGGAAGACTGTGAGAGCATAGGGACAGGAACAGGGAATTGGGTGTGAGGGGAGATAGGTTAGAGAGAGGGTGTGGTGGGGGGAGACATCTAGAATGAAGGGAGGCGTTTTGGGGTTTGGTGTGGAAACCTAGTGCAGTAGAAACTTCCCAGAATGTATGAAGGTGATCTTAATGAAGAGTCCAAGTAATAGGGGATATGAACTGTTAATTTTCATTGATACAATTAGAAGACTATTTTAAAATGGAGACTTCATTTAATAATACAAATGGGGAGTTACTCTTTGAAAAACAAAAGAAAGCAATGGATGAATAACTCTGAACTCTGCCAGACATGATCAAGACTTTCTGTGCAGAACATTCTGGGGGACAACAAACATGAAGTTATTGTGGTGACACTTAGTGATAGCGCTAGCATTTGGTCTTCCTTAATTGGCACCTACGCAACTCTAGTGTATGTCAATATGTGCTTAACACATGTTGCTCTGGGTATATGTACTATGGGTATATGTCTATGTAGGGCATGATTGTTAACATATCAAATTCTTACTCATTTGAATATAACAAGCATTATAATGGTAGTTCATATGTCCATCAAAGGTTTCCATTTTGCTTCCCAGGTATATTGTAGGTTTGTAATTATCAATACTCTGGAGGTTGTAAGTGGACAGGAATTTACCTTGGACAAGGCATGTACACATACATGGCATGTGGTACCCTGGCAAACGAGTACCACATGTCAGGTTGAGTCTCACACTCCTCTTTTTCTGTTGCTACAGTAAAGCGCTTCTCAATCAAGGACTGAGCATGGTGCAAAGCAGAAACCGCACTTCACTGGGATTTTTATGGCAATTTAAAAATAACACAACCTAATCTTACCTTACCCGTTACAGTGTATATTATCATCCTTCAAGGCTCAGGATAGTAGAGAAGTAGAGAAGTACTGTTATTTTACAAAAAAGAAAGCAAAGCCAGGAAGGATTAATCAATACTTGTCAATTACAACTTTCACCAATCATAAAATCCTCTTCTGCCCTGATCAACATAGCAGTGATCAGCTGCATAGAACTAAATATCACTTATAGGTGATGCAACTGAGAAACTGCATTTTCATTTATTTTAATTTGAATTGGTTTCACATGTGACAAGTAGCTAGTGCATTAAACAACTTTATTTCCAAAGGCATAAAACTACATTGTATCATATTCAGGAGTCAGAAGTAATTCCCTTAAATCTAAATGTAAGTTTCTTTACAATGTGGACAAAATTGGCACTGGTCCTGATATTCATAGGGAGAGAGACATCTGTTTTCCTCTGGTGGCAGGGCTCTCTATACAAACTCTCATAATAATGTGTCCCTATCTTCCCTGGGTACCTTCATAATCTGTCATTTTCTATACAGTTCTTACAGTAGGTGGCAGAGATCTGTGGCTATATCTAGAAGCCATGACCTTTAAACAGTGGCTTTCCTTATCTGACTGTCAGCCTTACACTTGGTTTTGACTCAGTAGGTAGTTTTGTGTCAAATTATTAAAATTCTTATCTATGTGCTCTTGGTACCAACATGGGTTTTACATATTGTCCCCTTCTTATTCCTTCAGCTTATAAATATGAGCAGAACCATGAAGGACAAAATATAAAAATGCTCTAAAGAAATGCTAATCAGTAGAACTAGATTCATAGTGCTGTATTAAAGAATAATGGCTGATTCATTCTAATGGTAAGGCACTGATAGAAGAGGGAGATGGAGATCCCAGCACTGCCTTCAGTGGTAACATTTATGCCATGGCTGGGCACTTACTGTGCAAGCGCCTTATAGGTATTTATATCCAGCACCACAAAGTACCCCCCCTTTTTTTTTTCAAAAATTATACATCCAGAATCAAAGGGTGAATCTATTATGTAGCTTCCTAGGCAGACTAGATAGTAGAAACTAAGAAGTAGAAATGCGGTTTTCTGACTTCTAGCTGTCATGTATTGACTGCAAAGTTGAAGGAGAAATTCAACTGCTCCATTCTCTCTCTTTTCTAATAATAAAAGTGCTTAGATTCGCAGTGGCATCTGGAACATTAAGAATGCATTCTACTCTAAAATAGAGACTTGTTTAGACCCCAGGCATATTCCTCAAAGTGCATCTTTTACATACACTATCTATAAAATGGTGCTAATATTGTCAATTTATAGATTTCTTCAAAGAATTAAATAAAATAACTGCCAAAGTACCTGGCATTTTGCCTAGCACTATAAGGCTTCATAATTTTAGTTTGCATTTTCTTATTCAGCCTTAACATCTCCGTGTCCTAAGTAAAACTGCCTACATAAAACATTCCTCACCTTTTCAGCTAACACTAACCTTATGCTGTATCCAGATATAAGTTAGAAATATAACCATTTGTTGATCATTAGTGAAGTCCCAACACTCAAACTAAGTATACAATAGGTACATGAAACACCAATGAAGCAAATACATAACTAATTATAAGTACCACTTCATGTCAAAATATATACTATACATTGCATATAATTTTAAACATTAGAGTATTTTTAGTCATCAGCTGATGGCTAAAAATGAACATATGCTAAGACTCAACTGATGTAGAATTTCAACACTAAAGAAGTGAGGACTTTTCGATAAATAATATTGAAACAACTAGGTAAGCATTTAGAGCTACATACATAAGATTTTTATTTCTTTCCAAAACGTATATTTCTTAGATAAAATTCAACCTGTATCACAGTAGGAAAGAGACAAACTGACAACTTAAAAGTTTTCTTATAACTATGTGGCCAATTTCATCAAGTCCAAAATGGCTTTTGAAGAAATTGGTAAATTATTCTAAAATGTGGAATGAAATGCCAAATGTTCTGTAACTGTTGGGGCATTCTGAAGAAAGAAGACAGACAGGGAAAAGGAGAGAATACAAGAAAGAGAAGGAGAAGAAGGAGGGCAAGAATGAAGAGGAGAGAGATAAAGAGAACAAGAAAGAAGAGAGGATAGAAGGAGGAAAGGGAAGAAAGAGAGAAAGAAGAAATAAATAAAGAAAGAGAGAGAAGGAGAGAGGAAGAAAAAAGGAGAAAGGACAGACAGAAAGAGAGGAAGGAAGGAAGGAAGGAAGGAAGGAAGGAAGGAAGGAAGGAAGGAAGGAAAAAAGGAGAGAGGGAGGGAGGGAGAAGAGAGGGAGAAAAGAAAGAAAGAAAGAAAGAAAGAAAGAAAGAAAGAAAGAAAGAAAGAAAGAAAGAAAGAGAAAAATATAGATTAAGATGTAATCTTAAACCCATCTGGTTTCAATACATCACCTACACCAAGCAAGGGAGCTATGACAGCTAGCACAGTGGAGACCCTGGCAAGAAAAGAAGCTACCACAGTTAGTTAATCTTTCATTCTATTGGGCATGATAAATTTAATTCAGTAGTTATATACATCTCAATTGGCTTTGAAAATTATAAACTTATAAACTCAAGTTCCAATTGCTTTTGGGATACTATCTTACAAGGACTCCAACGTACAGTATGGCTCGTTAAGGAAGGGAATGGCTCAGTTGCCTTTAGCCTACTGGCTATGGGTGAGATAGGACCTCTGTTGTTCTTTTCTGTATCGAACACACAGATTGCAAGCCCAGTACCACTTTGAGATCTTTGGCAGCAATTAACCATGCAGCTCACACATGATTGGGCCAGTATGATAATGAGTATTCAGAGACAGGTAATACCTGAGGGGCACTCACCAACCTAAGACAGAGCACCTGTGTGGCCTGGGCAGGCGACTCCGTGACAGGAAAGGTGACCTGCTGACGTCCCACACAACCCAAGTCAGAAGCTCATTTTTTAATAAAAGGGGGACCTGCACGACCCTGGCCCCCGTTTTGGGTAACTGTTACCTTGCTTGCAGACCTTGACCTTGATATCCTCCCAATGCTAATTTCCTGCCAGATTCCACCCTCCTGAATGCTTGAGGGAAGTTCCTTGTCTGTGTATCCTGAATAATGGGCGTTAACAGCTTAGATGCAAGATTGTAAAACATCAGTAGTGAACTTCTGCCCTCCCAGGTCCTCCCATTGTGCTGTAAGCCTGTATTTATCCTCCTATCCCCTTCAAGAAATGACATTCGACATTTAAAATTAAATATATATATATATATATATATATATATATATATATATATATATATAATTTGAATGAAATTTGAATGAATACTGCAAATGTAATCTATGAATACCACAAATGTGATTAATATCATGAGTGTAAGTAATGCATATCATGAGTGATGAGTGTAATTTAAAAAATAAAAAAATTAAAATAAAAAAGAAGAGCTGATTCTTTTTTTTTTTTTTTTTTTGGTTAAGTGTGATGAGTGGGCCTTTGTATGGTATGTTAAAAATAGGCCTATGTATCTTTGCTCAATGGATTTTTGACAAGGTATATCAATAAAAAAAGAAAGACTACATCAATTATGCTGAATATTTGAGAAGAAAAAATTAAAATCAACTCTTGAATCAGACCATACACAAAATTTAGATTTTAAAATAGAATTCAATGAAGATAAAGTAGAGAATATAGATGAAATAAGCAAAGAATATGAAAAATTTAGAAAATCCACTGGGAAAAAGTAAAGAAATGGTTGGTGCTTCAGATGATACACATAGAATAATCCTATCTCAGGTTAGATCTTCCACAAGATCATTGAATAAAACTTTGCTAATTAAAGAAAGACACACACATACAGATAAATGAAGCATACAGCACATCAAATAGACAAAACCAGGAAAGAAAATTGATGTGGCATATCATTGTTAAAGCATATCATTGTTAAAGAGAAGAAAGCAAGTGTATTGAAAGCTGCAAGAGAAAAGATGCAAGTCATTAATAAAGAAAAATTCATCAGAAGAACAGCTGATTCCTTAATAGAAACTCTGAAAGCAAGAAGAGCTGAGAAGAATGCATCTGAAGTCCTAAAAGATCATGAGGGCTGGCCTAAACTAATATATTCACTAAAACTGTCCATCATATTTGATAAAGAAAAACTTTATGATATAAACAGCCTAAAAAAATTTATCCAGCAAACAAAATGTAAAGAAAATATAAGAAGCAATATGTCAGGTTGAAGAGAGGAAGGAGCACAGCCAAGAGACTGGAAATAAAAATTTAGCCATAATTACTAAAACACAAAGTACCTCCAAGGACATGAACAACAACAACAAAACGATTGAAATTAACACATACATTTCAACAATATCTTTAAATATTAATGGCCTTAATATTCCCATCAAAAGATGCAGGCTTTGTGAATGGATCAAGATACCAGATACATCTATCCTCATCTACGAGAACCACATCTTAGCTTTAAAGATATATTCTCCTTAAGTAAAGAATGAACAAAAGTACTCCACTGAAGTAGGACCAGGAATCAAACAGGCACCATTACCCTAAAATCAGCCAAAATGCACATCAAACTCATCAGGATAACAGTTAACTAAGAAGACATTACTATCCTAAATATATATGCATGAAGCTCTGGTGCACCAAATTAAAAATGCACTACTAGATTTAAAGTCATAGATTAACATCCACCCTTCAGTAGCAAGTGAGACTATTTGTCTAAAAGAGTAGATTCTAAATCTTAGGAGTGCTATACAGTAAAACTTCACCAACAGAGCTTCGCTTTGTTTGAGCATTTGATGACTGCTTTATTATTCAGTGATGAAGACTCGATAGCTTTGTATTGCCTATGGCTGATTCTGTGAAAGAAATAAGAAGTCCCCAAAAGAAATAAGAGTAAAAGTTAAAAAAAAGGGGAGAAAAAAATATAATGTTAATAGAAATATATTTATTACAGAACATAAAAAACATACAACATAAAAGAAATAATGACAAACTATATTGCACCAAATTTAATTTTCTTATCCTCTGAAAATGTATTTAAGAACAATATTCATAGACTTGTGTGGTGATATTTTATTTGTGCTGAAGTGTGGTGATATTTTATTTGTGTTTTAATAAATAAAGCTTGCCTGGAGATCAGAGGAAAAGGCCAGCCACAACAGAGAAGTCATGCCATGTTAGCACACGCCTTTAACCCTATCACTTGGCAGGCAGGATCTCTGTGTGTTCAACACTGGAAACAGAGCCAGATGTGGTGGCACATGCCTTAAATTCCAACACTAGTTAACAATGAAGTCTGGAGGTTTGGACAGACAGACAGGAAGTGACAGAGCTGGGCAGGAAGAGGAAGTGATGCATCTAGACAGAGAGAGCAAGTCAGATAGCAGAACAGCAAGACATCTAGGTGTGGGTAGACAGGAAGTAACTCACATTTGGAAGCTCTAGAGTTGGTGAGGTAAGGTTAGCTGTGGCTTTCCCTATTTCCCTGATATCTCAGGCTTTCACCCTTATATCTGGCTCCATGTTTTTTATTCAATAAGACCATTTAAAAGTTCATCTACAGACTTAGATAAGGTATTTTCAACAAACACATAAGGCAAATTGTTTGGTCTCAGAATATAAAAAGTATGGCTAAAATTTATTCATAATAAAAAGGGCTCAACGTGGAAGATAAAAAGTAAAAGTCACCTTACCAGGCATTTTTGGTCAACCAGTCCTTGAAAAACTAGGCAATTTACTCAAAACCTACACAGATTGAAAGTGTATCTATCCATTGGCTTAAATGTTGGAAATTAATGTACTCATGTAAGATGTTTACTACAGAATTTGAAAGAAAAAAATAAGGGGCATCAAGTGGCCTAAAAGTCTATCTAGAGAGGAATTATGAAAGTAGAAAGAGTGTACAATAAAGTGTTTTTGTGTGTTTGTACTGGAGGGCTCAACCAAGTGTTTCAAACAGTCCAGGCAATGCTTTATTAATGACCTACACTCCCAGCCTATCATGTTTCTTTCTAATGATTAAACTAGAATAATAAAATCTCCTATAATGTAGCCTAGGGAAAAAAGGCAAAGGAGAGAACACAGTGAGGTATAACTGGTTTCTTAGTAATATTTTTCTTAAAAGACACATACACACTGGGGATATTGATATGCATATTTATTTTTGATCAAAAATGCATAAGCTGTTAGACATTATTAAAGGATTACCTTTAGGGAAATGGACTGGGTTAAAAAGGAAAGATTTTTTATCATTTTGTATCTTTCGCTGTGATTTAAATTTTGCCATGAAAATGTTTTACTCTCTTTTATATGTCAACAGGAATTATTTCAAAAAAAAGAGACATCGTTTTTTTCCTCCAAGTTCCATATTTTTTTAAAAAAAAATCACTGAATTTTTAAAGGATCACTGAATTAATTAAATATTAATTTTTACAATGGAAAGTGAAGGCAAAAAGATGAAGCTACTTGACATTTATCAACAGTGTTGGTAAGTAAGACATCCAGGACTTCCCATTCCCTGACTCTGCATTCACTCTCATTTCCAATACACCAGGTGCTGTTCCTTAGGGAGTGTGTTCCAAACCCCTGAGTATGTGCCTAAGAAAACTCTTTAACAGATCGTCTAACATCTGTTGAGTTGGGTGCTCCAGAAGGATGAGGTAAGAGATTCCACCATCTTTCCCTCACTGGCATGCCTCTTTCAAAGGGCAGCATATAGAGAACAAAAACAAAACAAACAAAGAACTTACTTGGAAGAGGCAGGTACCCTGGTATTGAACAGTGGTAGAATCTAGATAATCCTTACAGAGAGAAGTCCAAAATGTGTCCAATAACGTCTAGCATTGTCAACATGCTCACTCCATTCCTAGATTGTGCCCGCACTGAAGTAGCCAAGAGAGGGAATGGGCGGCATTAACAGAATGAGTAGTACTATCAGTTTAATTGTTCTTCAGTGGTAGGTGGTTTCTAAGATGCAAAGTGCTGCATAATAAATCATTCAGGCATGTTCCTGTCCCCAGAACTAACCATCTAAGCAATTCTCTCCTGCCCATAAAGCCATGCAACCTTTACTATAGGAAACATCTTCATCCATACAATCTACATGACCAAATGCTAATTTTTGTCTATTTGGATGTTTTTAAAATATCTTTTAACACTACCCTTAAGTAGAAGGGAAGAGTGGTCACAGTCCATTTTCAGAAGGAATAAGCCAACAAGGAAAAAATTCATCTGTGACTCAAGGTTAACATTCAGATGATTTAGGAAAATCCCCATGATGAGCTATGAGCTGAAAAAGATATATATCCATATTTATTTAGATCAGTAGTTCTCAACCTTCCTAATGCTGTGATCCTTTAATACAGTCCCTCATGTTGTGGTGACCCTAACTGCAAAATTATTTCATTGCTACTTCATAACTGTAATTTTGTTACTGCTGTAAATCATAATGTAAACATCTGATATGCAACCCCCAAAAGGGCCAAGACCCACAGATTAAGAACCATTGATTTAGACCAAAAGTCCATTCAATTTACTCTACCTATTTGGCCTGCTTTGCCGTATCCCCCCAATATACCATTTCTCGTTTACAGTTACTGCTGCTGTATGCTTTCAACCCAATATTTCAGAGTATGTCTAACTCATAAGACATGCTCTAGTCACACAGGTGGGGTCAATTCAGCATCTACCAGGTCCTGTGTTTTGAAGTAAGTACTGTCTGCCTTCAGAAGGGAAAGCTATGCTCAAGAAGGCAGGTTGTCATTGCTGAGGCATTTCTACTGACAGTCACCAGGAATTCTTCCCACATAATGCCCAAACTTCAAGAATCCACTCAACCATTCAACTTTACCGAGATACTGGATCCTAATGTATGGACTAGGGTTCTCATGTGAGCTTTCTCCATAATTTATCCTTGTGATTTGTAGCACACAATATAAGATCCTCAAAATATATTTCTACACAGGTATTTCCACTTCTTAGTGCTACATATGAGCTAACCTTGAATTTCCTCCATGTTTAAGCAAATATTTTCCTAACCAGGAACTTCACTTTTCTGCATGGCTCTGCTGAGTCTCAGTTGGCCTGAAGTCAAACAGGGTGAGGTAAAGGGGAAATGAATTATAAATGTCAGGATTCCTACCTCATAGGTGGTTTCTGCAGCATTCAGGAAAGGGAGAGAGATTTTCTTCTCTAGAAAGTAAGACCAGCTACATAGTCTGCCAAGAGTAGTCAGGGTTATTTTGTTATGGGAGAATTTCAGGCTTTTCTGTAAAAGAATTTATTTGTCCTGTGTCTCCATGCCCCATAGTTTCCTCATAAGGACAATGATTTCCTGTAGGAACGAACTGGTCATTTCTTGTCACCAAAGGAAGCTTCCAGTTGCCTGGTTGGGTTATTGGCCTAATTGAGTTCTTGGCCAAAAAGGGCCTCATGGGGACTCCCAAACCCCAAAAAACCCAGACTGTTGCCAAGATTATAGATTGTTCTCCACAAACTGACAGCAAGGACCCATTGCTGAAGAAAAAAAATCTACACAAGTCACTGATTGCTACGATGTCAAGCTAGTGTTTACATTGAGTCTTTACCCCTATGTTCCAGCATTTTTGGTACAAGAAGGTATTCTTCATGCTATCAATTGAGAAACGTAAACACCATGACAGCCACAAATACTTTATCTACAGTGATGTTATGCCTATAAGACACGCTAGGACAATGGTGGCACAAAGCTCATGAAAGTAACCAACCAATAATCAATCTGACTTAAGGCCCACTCTGTAGCTGAAGTTTTCTCCCATCCCACCTGGGTCTCAGCCACTCAGACCCAAATAAACACACAGACACTTACATTAATTAAAACTGTATGGCCTGATGGCTCAGGTTCATGCTAGCTAGATCATACAGCTTAAATTAACCCATTTCTATAAACCTATGCCTTGCCACGGGGCTTGAGGCTTACCAGTACCTCTTGCTTCTCATGGTGGCAGTGGCTGGCAACTCATGACTCAGTCTTCCTCTTCCCAGAATTTTCCTTTCTGCTTGTCCCGCCTATACCATACTTCCTGCCTGGATACTGGTCAATCAGCATTTTATTTAATCAACCAAATCAGAACAACACATTCACAGCATACAGAAAGACATCCCCAGCACCACTCCAGGAGATGGAACTCATACCCAACAATGCTTGAGTGACCAAGAACCTGAGACTAGATAGATAATGAAGTAGGGCAAAACCAAATCATACGGGTCTAAAAAAATCACAGTGATGAAATCTCTTCTAATAATATTCTGCTATACTCATAGATCAGTGCCTTGTTCAGCAATCATCAGAGAAGCTACTCTATGCAGCACATAGGAACAAATATAGAGACCCACAGTCAGACATTATACAAATAAAGATAGGTGCCTTAAAATATGCAGCTCTAAATGGGATATCTCCATCAAATACTTGACCTCGGAGCTCAGGGAACCCCATGGAAAAGGATGTACTCAGAAGGAGTACAAGAGCCAGAGGGGATGGAGGACACCAAGAAAATCAGCCCCCCCCCAAATCAACATGATCAAAGCACATATGAACTCACAGAGACTGAAGCAGCATGCACAGGGCCTACCCAGGTCTACACCTTGCCCTCTGTAAATATATAATGGCTTCCAGTTTAGTGTTTTTATAGGATTACTTTATGACTATGTGAAAGAGCTGGTCTCTGATTCTTGTGCCTTCTGTTGGTTGGTCTTGACCAACTTTAATTTTTAGTTTTTGTTTTACCTTATTATTAATTTTTTTGCTATATTGAAAAATGAATGAATGAATGAATGAATGAATGAATGAATGAAAACTTGGCACTAGAGTAGAAGTTAACAATTGAACTGTCATTTATATCTTCTAAGAGAGGGAAAATCAGTTTCTGACAATGGAGTGACACTGGGTATATCAACCACTCCAGGGCAGGCTTTATATTTAGGAGTAGTTAACCAACATGTAATAGACTACACATGTTTATTGTATGCTTTTGTTTGGTTGCAGCTTGGTTTTTTTGGCTATTGTTATTGTTTTGTGGTGTTTTATTTTGTTTTCTTGGTTTGGGAGAGGGTTATTGTTGTATTAGGTTTTTGTTTTTTTAAGAAAGTACTTAAAGGTTGTGGGGAGGGAGGGAGAGCATCTGGAAGGATATGGGGAGGGGAAAATATAATCAAAGTATATTTAAATTTAAAAATTGTTTAAAATAATAAATAATACAATAAAAACATTTGTTCTGTGATTCACAAGAAGACACACAACTTAGCCAACACCCTGCAGCTGAAGTCATCAGAACCTCTTTAGTTCTACCATGGAGGGTGTAGAGGCCCACAAAGGTTTCCTAGTGAGATCTGAGCTTGCTTTACCCAGCAGAGCTGCATTAGAGGATTGCTTGACCACATGCATGGTTACCAGGTGTATGGAAGGGTCTACACTTGGTTGTGCTAGGGGGAGGTCTTTGGCTCTACCCCTTGACATTCCTTTAAAAAAGACCTTTAGAAGAGATAGAAAGGGCTGGTGGATAAGGATCCAGGCCCTCCTGAGTCATCCTGTGTATCTTTGTACCTTTCCTCAATCTTGCTCTGTAGACCAGGCTGGCCTCGAACTCACAAAGATCTGCCTGCCTCTGCCTCCCAAGTGCTGGAATTAAAGGCATGCGCCGCCGCCGCCCTGCCCCCTCTATCCTTCTATCTAAATATTTATCACTTCTCCCTTCTCAAGAGTACTGGGGTAAAAGTGGGAATGGGGTCTGAAAGACCCTAGCCCTTCAGGCTTACACCCCCAAGCCTCAGGAAAAGAGAAACTTCAAGCACCAGGAAATGAGAAACTAAAAATCTAGTTCCAAGGGCAACCTGACTTAGTCATTGTTCAATCTCTCCTGCAACCATATAACAATGTAAAGAGATTTCTGTTAAGAGATGTGCTCAACTGTGACTGGGATAGTTGCAGGTGTTCCAGGAAGGACTACTATGACCTGTGTGTAAACTCCACTCCTGCCCTGATAACCCCCTTGAGGTTTCAGGAAAAAATGTACCTGTTGACATAACTGTACCCCCTCTGTGATCACTCTGTACCCAGACCATGATCTTGTGAAATGAAATTGTATGGGAATTGTAATCTTGTGGGTTTTGTGGGTTTTTCCTTCATAAGCCCTTATGGGGCTGCAGTAAGATGTGGCTCTTGCTCTTAGGAGCGGGGTTTGCCCTTCTACATAGAAGCTTTAATAAATCCTCATGCTATTGCATCAACTGGACTGGAGTCTGGGTTCTTGGGGCGCACACTTGAGACCCTAAACTTTGGGGTCCAACAGGGTCTCCCACAGAAGGGCTTCTTCCACAGCTGACCTTTATTTGATAATTTAATGATATGTCTATTTGATGGGTTAATGTTTTTCTGACACTGCAAATATGTGTTGCTCTGATTGGTTAATAAATAAATGCTGATTGGCCAGTAGCCAGGCAGGAAGTATAGGCGGGATAAGCAAATAAGGAGAATTGTGGGAAGGCTGGAAGGCTGAGTCAGGAGACACCAGCCTGCCGTCCAGGAAGCAGCATATAATGGCATACAGGTAAAGCCACAAAACATGTGGCAACATAAAGACTAACACAAATGGGCTGAGTTTAAATATAAGAGCTAGTCAGTGGTAGGCCTGAGCTGATGGCTGAACAGTTTTAATTACTATAAGCCTCCATGTGTTTACTTGGATCTGAGCAGCTGTGGACCAAACGGGACACAGAAAAACTTCAGCTACATCTGTTGTTTCTATTTTTAAATTTTCCAGAGCAACTTTGTCAAGCCAATTAACTCAACACTCTTGATAATTCCTTATTCTCACACTTCTGAGGTGTCATAGTCGCACATATCCCAACACCTCACCATTCACAGACCCTCAACCCAATCCACTATCAGGGAGTCTTAGCAAGGTGATGTTCCCAGCTATGATGTTTGAGGACTCAGCAGCAAACTCACAAAGTTCGGTGTTTCAATCAGTCCTGGTTCAAGGATATGGGTTATCCTAAGAACAGATCCTAAGGCAGATGGTCATGTTAAGGTAGTTCATTTGTGCACCTTATTATAGGAATAAAAAATGAAGTTAGGGAAACCAAAACAGAAAACTGAGAAAAAGCCAAAATGGTATTGTGCTGTTAAGTTGGTCCCCCTTCAGGACATTCTGAAGGGTTCAATGAAATGTGGCCCAAAGCTGTTTGCCCAGAGACTAATCTGAACTGCATATATCTATGTCAGAGCCACATGTCAGTCAATAATATTCTCATGAGTATGAATCCATAATTCCATATTGCTGTAATATGCACGCCATGTGACTTCCACAGTTCCTAGAGGCATCAGATGAAACTTCAAGCAGAAAGGATAAAGTTACCAGGATCAAACCTTCTCAGAAGCAAGATGCAGACATGCCAGTAATAGAACTGAAAATGGTGTGTAAGAGGCATGTGACACTTCATGTGATCTTCACAGGCAGCCTACTACATTGGGTCCTCGGATTACCTCATCTTACAATGAAGAAGCAAATTCCCAGAATTACATCTAGTCCAAGCGCAGTATAACTAGCACAGCCAAGAGCTAAAGGCAGGTCTGTTTGACGTGTGGCTCTTCACCACAACCCTAACAAGCTTTCCAGCACGACCAGTTTCCAAACAGATAAAGACAAGCAGCCGAGCATGCTGGTTATGAAAGAGCTTTCCTCGACCACACAACATTTGCCGGCCTTACCCCAAACAGGAAGGGATGGCAGACGCCTCCTTATTCTTAGCAGATGCTCAGATAACAAGCAGAATAGCTGTACTGCAGCCATCCTCTTTTCCAAACCCCAACCGAGGTCACTGACCTGTGTGCAGACGTTGCTGGAGTTTAGAGAAAATTCTAAGATTTCCTGTTATATTGCAGGGCATTGGGATTCTAGAAACTCTGACACTAATTGCTTCTAGTGGGCCTGATAGATCCAATAGAACAAGTAAAGCAAACAAGAAAGGATTCGATTATAATTCTATTTCCCAGAACAAGTATTTATTGGATACAAGTAACTTTGTTTCTTGGGTAAGAGTTGTATAAAACACCTGATTATGATTGCTGAACAGCCTGCAACCCAGTGGGTGCTGCTGCTTCTTTCTCCCAGAGACTCAGCAGGGAACAGTAGTGTCACTGTCTTCTCCTTACTGAATAATAAAGCAAACTCAGAAGCCCTGGTCTTGTGAGGCAGTCCTAATGGCTGGTTGAAAATTTGCCATAAGCAGCAGGTACTACGAAGAGTCCTCGTTTTTGGACAGATACTCTCTGAAATATTGAGTTTAATAAAATGGCAAAAGAAGGCGAAGGTGTGGGGTGGCCTGCTTTTTGAGATCTCTCTGCACAGATGGAAATTACACAAGTTTAAAAGGCAAATTTATCTGCAGAGACAATCCAATAGACTTAACGGAATGGCTAGATCGCCTTGCATGTGCCTTGTATTTGCACTGTTTTGGACTCTTACCATGGCTTGTTCCTACCTGATTTGCACTTCTTTGGGAGACTAATGCCTACACATAGGAGCCTCTATACCCCAATCTGGGCCAGAAGCCTGTGAAAAATAACAGAGAGATGCCATTGTGAAGCTTCCCATTGGACTTCTTTTCTTGTTTAAGAAATTAAATATTTTAGTTATTACGGTTCAAAGTATTAGTACAACCACCCAGCCATCAGTTTCCTGAATACGCTTTTATCAATATTTTTGCCATATCCACAGTACATCAAGACTATTATGGTCAAAATCCTTTTTTATTCCTCACTATCCTTTACTTAGAATTAACATCCTCTAAAGTTATGTGCTTTATATACTGACTATATTTATTTCAATATTCATTGATTGAACTAAATGTATGTTCCATAACATAATCCCCTTAAATCTTCACAACTTAGAAATTAATACATTTTTTTTCAAATACCCCGTGTGGATGGAGAAAGGAATGAAATTTGTGAGTGTCCTAGGGTCGTTAATCCAGACAGCTGCATGGCTGCAGCTCACACTTAATTCTGCAACTTGCATTGCAGGCTGATTTGCATCATGCTGACTCAATGGCAGGAAGTGGGGCTGTGACAAATGCAGCAGCATTGCAAATGCATTGCACTCCATGGCTCCGCAGAGTGATGAAGGGTCTCCACAGACATCTAAGCACAAACAAAGCAACTCCATTGCCCTCCCTCCAAGAAAAACATTTCCTTCCCTGTGCGTAATGACCTTAGCAGACTTCTCCTGTCCTGTGGTCTCCATTCTTCATCTTCACCCTAGCCAGTGTTATAGTTCATCCTATCTGTCAGTAGAAGTGATTTCTGCCAAAGGTGAGGCAAAGGAGAAGATATTGCACCTTTCTTGGAAATAACCACGTCTGTACATAGAATTGATGGAGGGCTTTGCAATTTTTTCAAAGTCTTGCCCCAAGCCTTATTATGTTCAAGTCTCATAACACCTCTATCAGCCCCATAATTTAGCTACCAATGCTATTTTTCATAATTAATACTTTGATCAAAAATTAAACATACCATAATAAGGGAGAAAAAGAAGGGATTCAAAGCCTATGAAAAATCTACTAGGAAAATATCCCAGTGTATGTTATTTTAACCACGTTGACTAAACATGCATGTTCTTAATGTGAGAAAATCAAGAATGCTGTGGATGTTAAACAATGGTGAGAAAAAAATCCATTCTGCTAAGCTATGATTATGTGAAAGCCATTAGTGACATCAATTCAACATCTAAGCCTTCAAAGTGTGTAATAAAAAGTGACACCTTCTTGATTATAATTAATTTATTTGGTACTGGAAAACATGCTGTATCTGTCTCACTCATGGTGCTAGAGTCCTTAATATAACAGAGAAGACAATGAAAAGAAATAAACAAGGCCCCTAAGCAGGAAAAAGATTTGTCATGTAGAGTCAGAAAAGCCCTAGAGAAACATAAGTCCTAAGAGCATGCCAGATGGACAACACCAGTAGCCAAAGGCACTATCTTAATAATCTAATCATTATTACACTGTCAGCCTGGGATATGTGATCAAATATGAGTGTGGAGGAAGGCCAGAACACAAGTCAAGCTCCACTAAGTGGACTCCCTTGAATAAATCTTCCTGAAAAGAAAAATGTATTTGAAAAGGTAACAACCCTTAAAGGTCACTAGTAAATTAAATCTGCACTGGGCCACATGTGACCTTAATGACCTTGACAGTTAATGTGCTTCTGTAATCATCAAATAGAATGGCTTATTCACCTTGGTCTCACCTATAACTTTGTTGTTACTCCATCTAAACGCAAATTCCTGCTAGTGAGAAAAGATTCTCAATAGCTGTTAATAAACTGTGTATGAATTCACATCAAGTTTTCTCCCTTCACAGTGGAGCTTACAGCACGTGACGTGAACTGCAGTCTGCCTGGCTTCAGTCCACTACTCTCAGAGTGTAGCACATTGCCTGACTTGCTTTGCACAAGGACTAAGTGAGTGTGTCTACCAGGTTTAAGATTAACATGATTAAAACATAAAAACAAAAATCTACTGGAAAGTGTCCCTTCTAAAACAACAAAGTTGGGGGTAGGGTATTTTAACACGTACAACAAACATTGACATATAAAACAGTCATAAAATCATTAAGAATTAAGCAAAATCACCTAAGAAAAACTTGAGCAGACATCAGAGCACCAGATGTGTAAATAATTAAAAATACACATTTTAAAACTAGAGGGTGTTTCTTGTCAAATGACTGGTGGAGAGCATTTGTCTGAAGTAAGCATTTTTAGTGTTGGGTGAAATGACAAACCAAGTTTTTGTAATCTGTTTGTATGAATGAAATTTGATACGGCCTTCCTAGAATGCATCTTGGAAATCCATATAAGAATCATCACAATGAGCAACTCAGTTGTTACACCACTACCCTTACTCTCAAAAGTTGTCCCAAGGAGGGAGTAGAGTTTGTACAACCATTTCTACATTTTACCACAGCAATATTTACTATGCTTCAAATTTGGAAATGATCTAAATGCCCATAATTAATGGCTGACTAAATGAATCATGTTATGTCGATATAGAATGTGAAGTAATTAAAATGACACAGATGTAAATTGAAGTTATGTAAAATTGAAAACTCAGAATTGTTTATTTGCATGTTATTTATAAATATAGTATATTTATAATATAGATAAGCTGTAAGACAACTTTTCATAATTTTACAAAAAATCAGGCACATTCAGAGTAGTGTGATTATAGTCTCATATTTTTAAACAAATTAAAAATGTATACAAAGAAAGTGTGTAGTTTTCAAGGACTATATAGTATGTTATTGCTCTAAGAGTGTCAGTTTCCCAGATAAAAATGTACTATTGGGCTCCTATACACTATCTTCACAATTTTTAAAATATTTTCCTCAAGAATAGGAGATGAAATGAAAGTACTCATTTGTTGCAATGACACTCTTTTTTCTTTATTTGGAAGTTCCACCTGAAGCCAATGATGCACACTACACCAACGACAAGAAAACTCCTTAAAACTGCCTTAACATGTGCTGTGTATGTTTTTGGCATTGGCAAAATACTCAGTTCTTTTCTAAGGAGGAGTTCAATACTGACAGGATGCTTTCTTCTTTATAAGCAAACAACCAGGGCAATAGACATAGCTGTCCTCCAGATACAGATGACTAATTCTCTACAAACACTAAGCCTGAATGGTAGAGCATACTCAAGTCTTAAAACTTTCAATTAGGACCTTGAATATTCTGGAGGCAATGATTGAAATGTCACGGCCTTAATGTATAAGTTCTAGGAGGCCCTGTACTTAATTTTCTTATGCCCTTTTCTCCATTAAAACCATGTTCTGGGTAGTTTTCTACAGGACCCCAGAGAATTGTTCAATTCATTTTATTTTCTCTGCTTTATTATAATAGGCAGTGCATTGTGTACCACTTCTATTTTATTCCAGAGATCAATAGAATATGTCATTCAATCCCCAACAAATTCAAACTTATCTTCCCTTGCATGAGACTTTGAGTCATAGTCAGTTTGTGGGAACTGTATATGGAGAATCATCCCATCAAACCATCTACTCTTCAGGTATTGATCAAAATTATGATTTAGACCAAATTAAAATAAAAGTATAAGTGTGGATACTGCTATATCCTCTGGAACGACAAATATTTCAAACAATTGAAATATAGACAAATGCTTAAATTCTATTTCTTCTATTTAAAATGATTAGACTAACAAATTTCTACAATAAAGAAGTTGATAAAATTTGAAAATACAAACAAAAGCTAAGCAAGTTAATGTATTATTATACCAAGATTGTATTCTTTTATCTCAAAGGTGATTAAACTCTGGAATTTGAGGTCAATTGTATTATTTTCTTTGTCTAGAATAATGGAATGTGGAAGACAACACACTTGCCCTGAAGATGAAATGTTCCTTTCATACATGTAGGCAAAGCAGTAGCCCAAAACAAATGCTAAGTTCTCTGTATTTTAAAGCAGCATTCTTTTTTTTTTTTCTTTTTTTTTTTTTTTTTTTTTTTTGGTTTTTCGAGACAGGGTTTCTTTGTGTAGCTTTGCGCCTTTCCTGGAACTCACTTGGTAGACCAGGCTGGCCTTGAACTCACAGAGATCCGCCTGCCTCTGCCTCCTGAGTGCTGGGATTAAAGGCGTGCGCCACCACCGCCCGGCCTTAAAGCAGCATTCTTAATTGATTTACCATCTCTTCTCAGTATTAATTACAGGTAAAAAAAAAATATGATAAAGTATGAAGTAAAGCTGAGACCTATAAAGCAAAGGGGAAATGTCTTTGGTGGTCGACAGGTATCTCTGGAGTCATTTTGGCTTGTCATGCTTTTGGCTTTAACACAAAGATGTGATGCTTTTGATGATGGAGACTCAAGACATTTCTGCTTGAGCAGTCCTGAAGTCCCAAGCACACATGCATTATACTAGAACTTTATATTCCTTTGCCTTCAGGCAAGAAAAAATCTCAACAGCCCATCTTTATTTCAGGGGAAAGGATCAAACTCAATGTCCCAGGTAAAACAAAGTCAGTTTTCACTACAATGTGGTCATTTATAAACAGGATGCCTACCCCTGAACTATAAAGTGCTTCGTTCTTACACAAAAGGTCAGAGACATCTGGCCTCAATATTGTTTCATGTTCATTTGGCAATAAAACATTTTCTGTCTGAAAACTAAATGCTGAGCACCAGTTAGGAAAAATGCCAATCTTGTCGTAGTTAACTATGTTGAAATTTATTCGTAATATTTGTTCTCTTATAATTTAATAGCAATTTAACAATATCCAACTTCCTTTTACCGTTTTGCATCAAAGTATAATAAAAATATATGGTGAAGGGGCTTTTAGCAGAGGATAAAAACTTTACAAGCAGAAAGTCTCTATTTAATGCTTGTGGATGCTTATTTAGCTGTTTTTCTTCATTAAATATGAATTATAGCTCTTTAAATGCTAATTTGGAAATCAGGAAGGTTTAGTTTTACTCTACCACTTTGTATCCACAGGCAACATAAATCTATTTAAAAGTTGATTTAAGAAAGCATTGGGGAAGCAAATTGCTGGTGATTTGATCCCTTGAATTTTGTATGCTGTATAATCAGAATCAGGTTGTAGTGAATACCAAAAAAAAATATATTTATTTGAATGTGGTTGAAAAAGACAATTATTTCTTTAAAAGCACAATCTGGGTAGTAATGGAGTTCAGGATCTACTTGCAAAACTAAATACATGTGAAGCATTTAGCACTTACACAATGCACTGCCAAAGGTGGATAGAGAACCAGCTGATTGGAGACAGTCTACCTGAAGGCAGTTTGGGCTTTTGTTTCTAAAGAGTTCACATGTTGGCTTGTCCATTGGAAAATATTGATAGCTAATAAAATTATAGCTCCAGATGCAAAATGAACCTGAATATTAAATTAAATACTTGAAGCAAACTATTTTTGTGAATATGGCTTTAACTAGTAGCTTAGAATGAGATCCAGCTTTATTTCTGTTTACCTTTGTAATATCGGTGATATCAAGGTCAGTCTGATTTACCACACCACTTTCCATAGGCAAAAGTGAAAGAAGTTAAGCATACATACCACTTTATTTTAAGACCATGGTGCAGTAGCACATGATCCATAGTGTCAGTAACAACCAATATAACTGAAAGGTGCTGTTTGATATTGATAATGCTGTCCTAATATTTTTATCATTCTAAGTAAAGCAATGCACCCCAATAAACTCCCCACTTGCTGGCATAAGAAAAAGTGACTTCCAACGCATAATCTGCTAAAATCAGTAACTCCTTCCTCCCACAGAAACAAGTGAAATGCTGGCTGAATTATAAAAGTAATGATAAGAAAATAATAACAAATAAATACGCAAATGCCAGAGAGAATAGAGATTACTTAACCTAATTTTTTTCTCTGTTACAAAATGGCCAGACATAGAATGCTAATTCTCCCTTTTGAGTTAATAACAACCAATAATAGCTGATCTTAGGTCCTGCTGCTTTCAACTACTAAGAAAAAAACCTAATTTCATGACAGTAATTTTGGACAGCTATTATTGGGACAGCACAGGACTCACCTGTGATGACTGTCAATGATACAAGTGGACAATAGGTGTTTCCATGTGGAAATAAAAAACAGAGGAGGCACATTTTCTGAAACTTCTGTCATTAAGTAGTAAAGAGAGGTCAGCCATTCACAGTTATTCAATTCAATTTTGTTTTAAGTTTTTGTGTAAATAAGAATAGGAAATCAAACCCTATATTTGTCCATATATCAAAGAATTGAACTATTTTGGGCATGGCCAACTGTTTAGAAGTGAAGCTGAAAACCAGTGCTTGTAAGAAATGCATGCAAAGGCTTGGACTTGGTTTCATAATTGATTAGCATGGTAATCTTAAAGGAAAATTCATGTCTATCTATAAAAGGGTAGGCTGAGCAGGGAGCCATCCAATTGGTGCTGCACGATGCTTGCAGAAGTTACTTCAGGGAAAACATAATCAAAGTTCTCCTTTCTGCTCAGTCTGAATCATTCTGTTCATATTTTAAAAGAAGTTCAGCCTGATTTGCAAGTCAAAGCTGGAAGTGCTTAGACTTCAAGATAAGGAACAGGAAAATCAAGTTGGAGGTAACACAAAACTAGGTGGGAAAAGATACAGGCCATAAACACTAATGAATAAATCACCCAGAAGTTCTGAGTAACCATTAAATGGCAATAAATATCAATTATCCAGATTAACTAAGTAGTTTTTTAAAGGTATTCTATAAATAGCTCCCCTTAACATAAAATCATGATCTTTATGGAGAACCAAAGCTGAAAGAAGTTATTGGATAGCTTTGCAAAGATTGTATCACATAAATCATAGCATTCCCTTCACAAACTGGAAGACTTTGGTGGAGTCTATAATAGTGGTAAGAAATCTCTCATGATAAGTTACCTATGAATGAGCTGGGTGGTGAGCTGGGCACAAGCATTTAATCCAAGCACTTGGGAGACAGAGTCAGGTAGATCTCTGAGTTTGAAGCCAACCTGGTCTACAGACCGAGTTCTAAGACGGCCAGGGTTACACACAGAAACCTTGTCTCCAAAACCAAAGAGTAACAACAAATTATCCATGAATGGAGCAAATAGGTTTTGAAGCTCAACTAAAGCTATACGCTGATTTTTTTGTCACCTTAAAATTTGTATGTTGAACTCGAATTTCAATGTGATGATATATTAGGAGGTAAGGCCTTTGGAAGGTGGCTGAGTTAAGGAAAGCAGAACATTTGCAGCTGGGATTGGTATGCTTACTAAAGGCTGGAGAGCTTTCCCAGTCATTTAGGCATGTGAGGACAGCAGAGAAGGAGGATAGTCAGCTAGCCATCAGGAAGAGCGTCTCTTCAGTGCTTTGACTTCTCTACCCAGGGAACTGGGAAGATCAACCTCTATTGTTTATAAGGACAACTGACATCTTTAAACTATGAGGAGAAATTAAGAACTGTTGTTTTTCGTTCCACGTGTCAAATATTTTGCTCCAACTTCTTTCCTACCAGTTTATGAGCCATCTTTGCTGTTGGAGTCCTTCTTCCCTTCTCCGTATCCTCATCTGCCCAGCCTGTGGCCATTTCCACACCATTGCCCCAGGCCTAGGTCCAGGTGTTTGGCCTTCAAACTTACTTTGTTCAAGAGCCACCTTTGACTGGTGAGACACTCTTTACTCTCCCATCTCTCCTCTATCCATTGGCATCTCTTAACCCACAGGCCTAGCATCAAAACCATGGGTAGGGAGCCATCTTTGCCTGGTCTAGTTAAACACTTCATACACCAGCTTTACCTGGTCCAATTCAGGTCATGTACGTCCTACTTTGGTCCAATCTAAGGAAGGCAAAATCCAAGGAAGAAGTTCACATGCCCAGATAAAATTCAAAAAACAAAAGCATCATAGATGGCCAAGACAGTATGCCTCCCATCAAAGTCAGTAGTCATATTGAGGCAATCTCTAATGAGAAGTGCTAGGGGAATCCCAGTAGACATAATTTAAGATAATAATCATAGGCTCCATCAAAAAAATCAAAAAGTTTTAAAAAGACATAAACAAGCACTTCATTGAACCCCAGAAGGATAACAATGCTTGAGAGGATGTCCCCCCAAAATACAAATACATATTTGAATGAAATGACAAAAATAATTCAGTCTTTAAAAACTGAATTCAATAGAGATAAAAAGCATTGAAGAGAACAGAATGAAGTTGGAAAGGAAAAACTCAATATTCTGATTAGAAAGCTCAGGGGAAGCCTTACAAGTAGAGCAAATTAGCAGAAGACAGAATATCAGGACTCAAAGATAAAATAGAGGATCTATATGAAATAAACAAAGAATGTAAAATAAACATTTTTAAAGCTTGGGAAAGGAGCATGCAGGAAATGTGAGACATCACTATAAAGACTGAGTTATAATCATTGATGGGGGAGAAGCATCCAAGGTCAATGAGATAGAACAGATATTTAAGAATATCATATAAAAAAAACTTACCCAAACAAAGGAAAGACACATCCATACAGATGTAAGCACAGGGAAAACAACCAGACAGAACCAGAAAAAGAAATCCCCATGGCCTATCACAGTCAAAACATTAAATGCCCAGAACAAATAAAAAATATTGAAATCTTCAAGAGAAAAACACAAGTCACAATAAATCAAAACCCACCAAATAACTCCTGATATCTTGATGGATCTCTGAAAGCCAGAAAAGCCTAGAGCCATGCACTCTTAAGTTTTCAGAGCCATAATTTTCAAACTAGACTCTAGGATAAAACAAAAGAAAGAAAGAAGCATTGTCCAATAAAGGAAAAGGAATAAGAAAAACTTCCATGATCCAAACATCCTAAAGAATACATATCCAACAACAAAAAAAGAAAGAAAGAAAAAAGAAAAGAAAACACAATACAGAATATTGAATACTGGAAGGACTATTTCAAACTGAAGAGAGGAATAGCTATGGCCAAGAGACCCTAGAAAGAAAACAGACAAAGCTGTAATTTAATGAAATACAAATCACCACTAAGAACACACAGTAGCAATAAATAACCAGTCATTCTAACCTATGCATATTTTCAATAATTACTCTAAATATCAATGGCTTTCAATCCAAAGATACCAACTAAGTGAATGATTAAGAAACAAAATCCATCTATTATCCAAAAGAAACTAAGCCTTAGGGACAGGCACCACCTTAAGGTAAAAGGATGGAGAAAAGTATTCCAAGCAAATGGGACCAGGGGGCAGATAGGTGTTAGTATCCTAATATTTGACAAAATGACTTTAAACTAAAACTAATCCGAAGAGATAGAGAAAGAAACTCTATCCTAGTCAATTCTAGGTGGTGGTGGTGTATGCCTTTAATACCAGTGCTCAAGATGCAGAAGCAGGTGGATCTCTATGAGTTCAAGGCCAGCCTGGCCAACACAGAGCAAGTTTCAGAACAGCCAGTGCAGGAAAAAGAAAAGAAAAAAAATATTACTCTGGTTTACACAATTTTATAAAGCACCAACTAATTGAATGACACAAATTAAAACAAGCCAATAATAGTAGGAGATTTCAACAACCAACTTTCTCTAATAGATAAATAACCTGGATAAAAAAGTAGACAGAGAAATCTCAGAATTAAATGACACCATACATCAGATAGAACAAAAGGAGTCTACATAATAGTCCACCCAAATGCTAAGGAATATACATTCTACCCAGCAGCACATGGAAACTTCTCTAAAATAGATCACACGGTGGAACACAAAGCAAAGTTTAAGAAATACAAAAGAAAAATGAAATTACCCCATGTATTCTACCTGAGAAGTTACTCAAGACATAAAAAGATCCAGTTAATCTGCAATGGGTTTAGAGATTAGAGAAAAAAAAAGATATAAACTTCCGGTGCTATTGTCTTGGTTTGCCTTCAATGGCTATGATAAAAATACTGACAAAAGGAACATGAAGGTAGGAATGTGGAGGCAAGAACTAAAGCAGAGACCACAGAGTAATGGCATTTACTGGCTTGCTTCCCCTGGATCGCTCAGCTATCTTTCTTAAACAGTCCATACCACCTGTCCAGAGGTGGTATTGCCCACAGTGAAGAATAAAAAAAAAATGCCCCAAGACGTTCTGACAGATCAGTCTGATGGAGACAATTGCTCAGTTGAGATCTCCTCTTCGCAGGTGACTCTAGATTTTTGTCAAGTTGACAAAAACTAATGAATACAATTAAAAAAATATTCCATGGAAGATACATGTTTCAAAGGAATATGAAGAAAAGAGGAGTCAGTCAGTAAGGAACAAAATATTTATGATGACACAGAAAACCTAGTAGGGAAAACATGGGGCGGGGGGGGGCCTGTGTTTCAAAAGAAAAAAGTTTCAAAGGAAAATAAATTATAAAAGGGTGAAGACTGACGTGAACTGGAGAGCTGTGTCTTGGAGGTCATCTATGATCCATGAGAGAACAGATTCTGTGGTATAGAAGTCACCATGTCAGGTCACGGCATGCCAATAAAGCAGAGGAGGAGAACCAGAATAACTAAAACGTGAGTTTCACTCTCCCAAGGAGTGCCTGGCTTTTAAAAAGCAGCAAAAATAGTTGGAAGAAAAAGACAAGCGTTATATATATATATATATATATATATATATATATATATATATATATATATATATACTGATTTAAAAAATATCAAAAACACAAACACGTTTTGAAGCTGTCAATGGAAAAGTAGAAGTTAATTGTTTCGAGAGAAATGTCCCATAACCGAAAGAGGATGAGCCCAAAGAATAGATAACCTTATTAGTTCATCTCATAAGACAGACTTGAAAACAAGAGGACGTGTGGAGGAAGAAGGTCTGAAGTCAGTTCAAGGGACTTACTTTCTCTTTAAAGTGGAAGGTTGTATTGTTTCAGGAAAGGCAGTGGGGAAGAGGTTTGAACATGGACGTTGGAAGGGCTGCTTCTGGGACTGTGGTGGTCGGTGGTCCTCAGCAGAGGAAGAAGAGCCTGGAACTGAGTCTGCAGTTTTACCGCATATTCTGATTGTGTCCTCTGCAGTAAACAATCGTCTATTCGCGTTCCTACCCACTTGTCTCCACTGACTGATCTGTTAAATATGAACTGATATGTCACTCAGCATTTGTACATAACTCCAGGTAACTTCCAGCCAGCTTGCAATTTTCCAATAAGGATTGTGAGACATCAGAAATCTAATTAAAAGGTTACATTGAATAAATTCCATTATCAAGAAAACCGATGAATTCTATAGAATTGCACTCGGGAATGACAGAAGACTCTGACTTGAGTTTCTTAGATATAACTCATAAAGCTAAGAATAGAACTCTGTCTTTGTTTTCCAAGTCTGTAACATTTCTTCAAAGTAAGCAAAAGATCTAATGATAGTAACTGTGAGCCTTTTGTTTAAAATACAAAAAAGGGGAATCACCACCTTTAGTCAGATTTTTATAAAGATTTTTATCCAGGACAAAATCCTTTCACTCTGAGAGTCTGTGTGATACATAATGGCATGGGCTCCAGGACTTCCTCAGATCTGCCTACATTTCTAGGGCCCTGTAGTGCATAACTGCAATCCTTGACCTAAATTAATACTGAAATGACTTCTAAGTGGAGAATACATCAAAATTTTCTTCCTTTCTTTCTTTTTTTTCTCTTTTCTTTTTTTTTTTTTTTTTTTTTTTTTTTTTTTTGGTTTTTCAAGACAGGGTTTCTCTGTGCAGTGCGCCTTTCCTGGAACTCGCTTTGGAGACCAGGCTGGCCTTGAACTCACAGAGATCCACCTGCCTCTGCCTCCCGAGTGCTGGGATTAAAGGCGTGCGCCGCCGCCACCACCACCACCTGGCAAAATTTTCTATTTCTTCCTAGTTCCTACTTGATAAATACTAATGAAAATTAATCTCAGAGTGAATGAAAAGAGCACAAGCATACCTTCCTGGAAAAACATTATCCCACCACCCCTATCCAGCTTTTCGCTGTTTTGAATGTCAGTTCTATTAGGATTATGGAGAAAAATGAAAGCATGTGGGGCCTAATGCACAACTGTGCTGTATCCTTCCTTGTTTATCCCTTTGTAGCAATATCAGCCTCTGCTCAAAGGAGGCAAGCAAAACAGCATTTTAGACTTTATGAGGAAATCATTCTTTAATTTACTCAGAATTCAAATGAAAGCCGTGGTTTGAAGCCACTGAAACAGAATTACATGTGAAGTTTAGAAGGGATTAATTTCATAAATTTCTTGAGTTGTTGAAGGAACCATCTGGCAGTTTGAGAGATAACCATTAAAGTCTATACAAGAAAATTTGTTTCTGTAAGACTATAATGACTGAATATTATAGCAGCAGGAGAATAAAAACTAATGCATAATTTATCATTGAAAACAAATGCTTGGACACTAAGTCAGGTGGGGTTTCTACTTTCTGGGGGAAAAAAGCTCATGTGTGCAGCGAGGCTATAAGAGACTCTGGAATGCAGCTTCATTTGATCCTTCTAGAAAGTGTCTGAAGAATTACCATCTCCCACCTGAGGAGGAAGCTGGCACCCAGAGAAGCTAGGTGAAGTGATGCATACTACAAAGGATAAGCCATCTTCATGAAATTTAAACTCAGGTTTCTTACTCACTCTATGCCAGCACATTCCATGACCTTCTGCAATCATCACTGATAAATAGCAGGTAGGCTGAGGATCATTGCAATTAGTCACCCAGATGTTTCTAGCCAAGTGAGAGCTAGTGATTTGCCAAGACTTTTTACAACACTTCTTTTAGATATGTAGTACATCCCAATTAAGCTTCATTATCATTACTGTTTTATGGAATAGGAGAATGTACTGCAAAGTCATTTGATTTGCAGACAAAGGCAATAGTCTTTACATTTATTTGAAAGTGTACCTGAAACATCTGAGGTACAAGAAGAAAGAAGAAAACAAATCACATATGTAAAACATGCAAACGCCTGGCTGAGAATCCAGCTCCCCCCAGTTGCAGGTTCATGCATGTGGTCATGAATTGTTACAGAGTAACAAAGTCTTTCTCTCCCCTCTTAACATCTGAGATCTACTAACATGAGGTGTATTTAATATAGAATAGTAGTCAAGAAGTCTTCTCAGGCCAAATGCCTGGTATTGATTTCTTGCTCAAGCATATTCAGGAGGAACTGACAGAATAACAGAACCGTAGAACTTCTGGAAGTTATTCTTTTTATAAATGATCTTTCTCACCTGAAAAAATGGGAATAATTAATACTGGTTATGAACTATTTGCAGCACAAATAGGTTAGGAGAAGAATATTAGGGATGTCCTAAGTTTCCTATCCATGATACTAATTTTTAATCCAATACTTCATTTTAAAGGCACAGCTGGAAAGCTCTGTGATGCCTTTGGTGAGTTGGGTGGATATCCATAATGGGTTCTCTGTTCCTCTTTTAAAGCAATGCTACCTCCCCCACAAAATATCAAACATGGCACAGCACATACATGAACTGCCAGGCAAGAATAGGAGGGGTTGATTAGCTTAGTGGTATATGAAAGGACAAATCTGTACCTACCTACATTACCCCAAATCTCTTTTCTTAAATGTCCTCCTTTATATTGTCATTTCAGCATTTTGCCTTGTCTACTCAGCCAATTTCTTCTATAGCTCATTCTCAACAGAGCTCTAGCAAACAATGTCAATTTTTCTTTCCATATTATTGTGAGTGACCCAAAATGGTGATGCATTATGCTGCATGATACATATGGAACTAAACTTAGGAACTATACTAGTTTTGTCTTCTATTATTTTGGTAAAACACTGACCAAAAGCAACTTGAAGGAATGAAGTATTTGTCTTATAAATTATACTCCACCACTGAGGGAGGCCAAGGCAAGAACCCAAGCAGGAGCTTGAAAATGAAACCAATGGGTGTTTACTTTTCCTGGCTTGCTCAACTACATTTTTTTTTAGATTATGCGTTTATTTATTGTGTATTTTAAGTTAAAATAGAATTATATCACTTTCCTTCTTACCTTTCCATTCTCTAGCCTTTCTCTTTTATATATAGCTCAGGATTATCTACCCAAGGATGACACTACCCACAATGAGATGAACCATCCCACATCAATCAGCAATCAAGAAAGTACCCCCATACCAGTGCCCACAGGCCAGTCTTGTGGCACCAATTCCTCAGTTGAAATTTGTTCTTGCTGGGTACAGAAAATTGACAAAAAATAACTAAAACAACAACCAGCAACCATGCCCTAACACTAGGGCCATACAGGCTTGACAGTTGTATATAGGTCATAAGGCCATATATAACAGAAACTCCCGAACACACACCATATTTTTCCAAGTGTCCTCCAGCCATCTACAGAACTTCTCTTCAAGTCTACTATGCCTTCATCAAGCTCAAAACTCCATGCCACTAATCCTCACTTTCATCTCTACTCAACCTTGTTCCAGCTAACACAGTTCTGTCAAAGTTTGTGTATGGAATTGAATGATTAGCTTTTCTATCAATTCCTCCAAATTATTTCCACACCCTTTTTCCAAAGTCACCACCACTTTATAATCCATTCTTCTGTCACTCTCAGGTTCTTGAAATCTTCAAAGTGCACCTGTATATTCTTCTCTCCTCTGCCTGCTCTGACTACATGAAACACATGTCCATATGATTTATTTTGTGAGATATCTCTAAGAGCCTATAGCAACAGACTATGCATACAATGGATGGGACCTCTAAATTTATTTTGTGGCTGAATTTTATTTGTGTGAGTTGTGTGTGTGTGTGTGTATACTATATATATATAATTCTTATCTGTTTTCTGAATTATTTCCCAAATATAAACAAAGAAATTATTTTAGAATCCTTAAAGTAACTGGCATCCTAGGAATTCTTCAGTTGGTGATCGGTACATGGTGTTTATATTTCATAATTTTGTAGGCTAGTCATAGATTAAACAAATATCTCTTGAGTATCTTCTTGGTATCAGGTGCTATTCTTTCTTAAAATTTACATTTATTTATTGTAAGTGGTATGGGTACCTGTAAGTGAGTTTGAGTATATAAAGAACTACTTGGAAGTAAGTATGTTCTGGGGTAGAAGTAGGAGAGAAGGGGTTATTCTAGGCAGGGGGTAAATAAGTCTAAACTAGAAATAAGATTCTATTCTTACAGATAAAGATTAGAATATCAGGTCAGCTAGATGACAAAAGCGAAGTATAGGATGACATGGATGAAGCCAGGGAAGTCAGAGAGGACGATCTTTCAGAATCTTGGTCCTAAGAGCAACAGCTTTTAATTTAGGGTAATGATAACCTATTTTTTCATTAAGACAGAGTATTAGACTCCTACACATGTGGCAAATGTAAAAGACAGAGATCAGACTAGAAGCTGAGAGGCAACTGTATTGCTCATGATGTAGATGACAGCATTCACCTGGAGCAAGACACATCTTTTACTAAGCATCAGCTTAAACACCTGCATTTAGCTTTGCAGCAGTACAGTTTGATGGTCCCCAGTAATTTTGTCCACTTCCTAAATAGAAGCATGCTCAGTGTAAGGGTTCTTAAAAGCCTTCATCCTTCACCAGCAATTTTATGAATCTTTTCAAAGAGAAATAGCAGTTGGATTTATTAACCTAACCAGCCTGAGCTCATAATTGGCTTAAGTTCTCACATGGAAATGGGGCCAATCCCTGAACCTGAGAGGACACTATACACTGTCATTCTATTGACCTCAGTGCACCTGCTCTACTCATAAATCCAATACTGGAGGAAGGATGGAGTCTTGCAGCAGCATGCCCTGTATGCAAGACACACTGAGAAACAGCATATGGAGTTTGGGAGTGATGAAGATCTACAGCCAGGCTCCTTTAATAATCACTTTAATTAAGATATGTTCATTTAAAATTTCTCCCCTGGACAGCAACTTGTCAGCATTTTAGTTCAATAGGGTCATATATGTCTAACAGTAAAGAGTACTTTCACCTAAAATAAACAGGCTGATTTATTAACATTCGGTGGTAAGTAATAAGTATTAACCATATCAATGATGAAAATGATTTTATGTAAAGTTTGGGGTTCTCTGTTGCATATCCAGTATATTCGAGGGAACAAAGAGGACATAGAATTTTTCTCATTCAAGGAATTCTGGAATGGAGCAACATAATACAAAGAGATGGCTGAAGGAAGGGCTACATTTTAGTTTGCAATGTAGTAATATTGATACTATAAAGAGTTGTAAACACTTTATAAAGCTAAACCAAAATGCATATGAACTATGTAATTTGCTTTATTCAAATGAAAATTATTAAAGCTGGGTACAGTAGTACATGTCTTTAATACCATGGCTTGAGAAGCTGAGGCAGAGGCATCTAGCTTGCGGCCAGCCTGGTCTATATTGTAAGAACCCATCTCAAAAACACTTGAGGCCAGCCTGGTCTATATGGTAAGAACCTATCTCAAAAACTCTTGAGGCCAGCCTGGTCTATATTGTAAGAACCTATCTCAAAACCCAAGAAGAGGAAGAGTCAGTTATCTTAGAATATAGTGGAAAGAATTAATTATTCACAAGGGTATCTCACACATAATTTTAGAAATATACATTTTCTAAGTTTAAAAATATCCTCAAGTTAAAAGGATAAATTAGAGCCAGCCATGATGGCACATAACTTTAGGCTCAATATTCAGGAATGAGGCAGGCAGAGGCAGAGGCAGATAGGTCTCTGAATTCAAGGTCTGGCTGGTCTATATAGTGAATCCCAGGCCAGCCAGGGATATATAGTGGAACCCTGCCAAGGAAAAGATAAATTAGAGAAGTAGAATCATACTGGAAGAAAAACCAAAAGCATACCCCTTAACATATTAATTCCTTGATTTTTTCCATTAATACATAAATTTAGAGATAATGGTGGCCATAAATCAGTTCGTCCTGAATAAAGAGAATACATAAGAGAGTAAGACAAGAAATATCATATTTATAATGTTTTACTTTAAGATCAGTTTTCTTAGTATGTGAATGCACACATACACACACACTGTAACTACTTTCAGAGTATTCTCAAAATATCTAAACCCTATCCATACACTATAATGCTGATTCTACCCAGGGTTAAGAAATCACATGTTTGAGAAGATGTCACCATATCAACAATTTTGCATTCCAGTGCTCCACTGAACTTGGCTGGTTCTTATTTCAAACAAAAATAATTAAGTCAACTTTTTTTGTTTACCAGTTACAGGATGGAATAATAAATACCACCAGGCAGATTATTAAAACCCAGACTAACAAAACACACACACACACACACACACACACACACACACACACACACACACACTATGAATAACAATTGCATCAATTTTAAATAAATGAATATGGTCTCAAATACAAAATGATAAAACTATCCCTTATTTCCATAAAATGACACAGATTAAAATAATATAAATAGCTATAGTATCATGATACTACATTCTTTAATATTCCAGTTTTTAAAGATGTATTTATTTTTATTTTATGTGCATAAGCATTTTCCTATTGTATGTATGTGCGCCATGTGAGTGCCTGGGACCCATGAGACCAGAAGAAAGCATTGACTCTCCTACAACTGGGAATCAAACCTGGATCCTCTATAAGAACAGCAGGTGCTCTTATTTACTGAGCCATCTTTCCAGCCACTACGCAACATTTTTTTTTCTTTTTTTAAAGATTTATTTATTTATTATGTACACAGAAGAGGGTGCCAGATCTCATTACAAATGGTTGCAATCCACCATGTGGGTGATAGGAATTTGAACTCAGGACCTCTAGAAGAGCAGTTGGTTCTCTTAGCCTCTGAGCCATCTCTCCAGCCCGCAGCATTCTTAAGTACTTAAATTCCTTCATCTTCCTCACAAATACAGCCTGATCATTCTACAGGATTATTGGCAATGCTTCAATTTTGTTTGTGACTGTGATCACCTATCCCAACTAATGCAAAAACTCAAAACTACCCTTAAGCAAGCAGTTTCCATAAAGACGGCCTTCAAAAGCACTATTAGGTTAAAGGATGTTGGAATTTCTGGCCAGTTACAGCATGAAAATAAATACAAGTATAAAACCTGAAAGCCAAAATAGAAAGATAAAATAACATTAGTATCCACAGCTGTTATGATGGTCTTTCTGGACACAGAAGAAACAGCGGAGAAAAAAATCAATGGGTTCAATAGGGAAGCTTGTAAAATAGGGAAGCTTATAAAAATTATGCATATACAGATCTAAGGACCCCAGGTAAGACTCTGCCCACCACCCACTAACATTCCTTAAAGTCTTCTCAATATTCCCCAACAGCACTCCCTCCCCTGGGCTCCATACTCCTGCCCACTGCTGCAGCAGCTTTATCTGAAGCCAGCTAGTCCTAGGGACCCCAAGTAAGACACTGCCCACTGTCTGCTAACACTTCTAAAAGTCTGCTTAATATCCCTCAATCCTGGCTTTCCTGGAGGCCAGGCAGGATGTAGGGATCCAAGGCCTCAAAACCCCCAGCAGAGATACCCTACTGAACTTCCAGACTTGCTAGTCACCAGAATTCTTGGCCATGTAGGCCAGAAGACTAGAGCTGACACAGAAACCCATCAGGCAAAGAAAAATGCAGGAATCAACACCTAGACCTCAAACTGTAGGAGAATTGCTAAATGGTCTTATTTAGAAAAAACATGGGGCCAGAAATTGGGGTTAAAGCCTAAAGAGATCAGAGAAATAGGAACAGCCACAGTTAACCTTACCTCACCAACTCGCAGCTTCTAAATTCGAGAAACTTCCTGTCTACCCATGCCTATATGACTTGCTGTTCTGCCATCTTATTTGCTCTCTCTGTCCAGCTACATCACTTCCTCTTCCTGCCCAGCTCTGTCACTTCCTTTCTGTCTGTACAAACCTCCACATCTCCATGGTTAATTAATATTAGAATTTAAGGCGTGTACCACCACACCTGGCTCTGTTTTCAATGTGGCTTTGAACACATAAAGATCCAGATAGATCCCTGTCTGCCAAGTGATAGGATTAAAGGCATGTGCTACCATTGCCTGACTTCTTTGTTTACTTAAAATGGCTTGCTTTTGCCTCTGATCTTCAGGCAAGCTGTATTTATTAAAGCACAGATAAAATATCACCACATCAAACCCACCCAAATTCAGATGCCTAAATACCAGTGTAAAAACATAATCAATAACAGAAGGGGTAATATGGCACAACCAGAACCCAGCTATCCTATGACATCACAACACAGCTGAAGCACAAGAAAATGAACTTTAAAAGAACTTTATGAAGATGACAGAGGTCATCAAAGAGGAAATGAAAAAAATCCCCTAAAGAAATTGAGGAAAAGACAAAAAAACAAAAATTGGAGGAAATCAAACAATCCCTTAAAGAATAAGAAAGCCAAGCCGGGCAGTGGTGGCACACACCTTTAATCCCAGCACTTGGGAGGCAGAGCCAGGGCGGATCTCTGTGAGTTCAAGGCCAGCCTGGACTACCAAGTGAGTTCCAGGAGAGGCGCAAAGCTACACAAAGAAACCCTGTCTCGAAAAACCAAAAAAAAGAAAAAAAAAGAAAAGAAAAGAAAAAGAAAAAAAAAAAGAAAGCCAAGAAAAAAACAAACAGGTGAAGGAAACAGTTCAAGATATGAAAATAGAAATAGAAGTAATAAGGAGAACACAAACTGAGAGAATTCTGGAAATGGAAAATCTGGGTAAGTGAACAAGAGCTGCAGAAAGAAACATCACCAACAGAATATAAGAGATAGTAGAGAGAATCTCAGGTGTTGAAGATACGATAGAGGAAACAGATTCTTAAGCCAAAGAAAATGTTAAATCTAAAAAATTCCTGATAGAAAGTAGTCAGGAAATCTTGAACACGATGAAAAGACCAATCCTAATAGGAATAGAAGAAGAAGAAGAATCCGAGCTCAGAGGCCCAGAAAATATAATCAACAAAATCACGGGAAAAAAAATTTCCCAATCTAAAGAAGGACATGCCTATAAAGGTAAAAGAATCTTACAGAACAATCAAATAGACCAGAGCAGACAAAAAGTCCCCTCACCACATGATAATCAAAACACTAAACATACAGAATAAAGATGGAATATTAAAATCTACAAAGGAAAAAGGCAAGTAACATATGAAGACAAACCTATCAGATTTACACATGACTTCTCAATGGAGACTCAAAAATCCAGAAGGGCCTGGACAGATGTCTTACAGACCCTGAGAGACCACAGATGCCAGCCCAGACTACTATATCAAGGAAAACTTTCAATCAACATAGATGAAGAAAACAAGATATTTCATGACAAAGTCAAATTTAAACAATATCTATCCACAAGTCTAGAGAAGGTACTAGAAGGAAAACTCCAACCCAGGGAAGTTAGCTACAACCAGGAAAGCACAGACAATAGATAATCTCACTCTAGCAAAACCCAAAGAAGGAAAATACACACACACACACACACACACACACACACACACACACACACACACACATACACACACATACACACACACACACACACACACACACACACATGCATACAAGCACATTCATACACACTACTACCAACAACAACAAAAACAAAAGTAACAGGAATTAAAAATCATTGGTCATTAATATCTCTCCATACAAAGGACTCAATTTTATAATAAAAAGACAAAGGCTAACAGAATTGATACAAAAGCAGGATCCATCCTTCTGCTGCATATAAGAAACATACCTCAACAGTAAAGATAGACATTGTCTCAAGTAAAGGCTTGGAAAGATTTTCCAATCAAACAGACCTAAGAAGCAAGTTGGTATAGCTAACCTAATATCTACCAAAACCAAAACCAAAATTAATTAAAAGAAATGGAGAAGGACATTTCATACACATCAAAAGAAAAAAATCACCAAAATGATGTCTCAGTTCTGAATATCTATACCTCTAATGTAAGGTCACCCACATTTGTAAAGGAAATATTACTAAGGTTTACATCACATTTCAAACCCCACACATCAGTAGTAGGAGACTTCAACATGCCACGCTCAGCAACAGACACGTCTGCCAAACAGAACTAATGACTTAACAGCACATCTGAAAGCTCTAGAGCAAAAAGAAGCAAACATGTCCAAGAGCAGTGATGGCATGAAATAATCAAATTGAGAGCTGAAATCAATAAAATAGAAACAAAGAGAACAATACAAAAAAAATCAATGAAACAAAGAGTTGATTCTTTGATAAAAATCAATGAGATAGATAAAATCTTATCCAAACTAACCAAAAGGCAGGGGGAAAATATCCAAATTAACAA
The DNA here is from genome assembly GCF_049852395.1 of Peromyscus maniculatus bairdii. NCBI lineage: Eukaryota > Metazoa > Chordata > Mammalia > Rodentia > Cricetidae > Peromyscus > Peromyscus maniculatus. The sequence goes on from NC_134870.1 coordinate 40,359,781, forward strand.
AATCAGAAATGAAAAGGGGGACATAACAACAGACAATGAGGAAATCTAGAGAATCATTAAGTTATGCTTCAATAACCTCTGCTCCACAAAATTGGAAAATCTAAAAGAAATGGGCAATTTTCTTGATAGATACCACATACCAAAATTAAATTAGGATCAGATAAATAATATAAATAGACCTATAATCCTATATGAAGTAGAAACAGTCATTAAAAGTCTTCCAACCAACAACAACAAAATAAAAAGCCCAGGACTGACAGTTTTAGTGTAGAATTCTACCAGACTTTCAAAGAAGAGATAATATCAAAAATCCTCAAATTATTCCATAAAATAAGAACAGAAGGAATATTGCCAAATTCTTTTTACAAGGCCACAGTCACCCTGATACTCAAAACACACAAAGACTCAACAAAGCAAGTGAATTACAGATCAATTTCCCTCATGAACATTGATACAAAAATACTCAATAAAATACTTGCAAACTAAATGCAAGAACTCATCAAAAATATCATTTACCACCAGGCAGTAGTGGCTCACACCTTTAATCCCAGCACTCAGGAGGCAGAGGCAGGTAGATCTCTGTGAGTTAGAGACCAGCCTGGGCTATAGAGTGAGTTCCAGGAAATGCAAAAAGCTACACAGAGAAACCCTATCTCGAGATATATATATTAGGCGTCATCCCAGAAATGCAGGGATAGTTCAACATACAAAAATTTGTAAATGTAATTGGCATATAAAGAAACAGAACAAAAAAAAATAAAATAAATCACATGATCATCTCATTAGATGTTGAAAAAGACTTTGACCAAAAGATCCAACACCCCTTCATGATAAAAGTCTTGGAGACATTAGGGATAAAAGGGAAATACCTAAACATAATAAAAGTAATGTACAGCAAGCTGATGGCCAACAGCAAATTAAATGGAGAAAAACAAAAAGTAATTCCACTAAAATCAGGAATAAGACAAAGCTGTCCACTCTCTCCAGATCTCTTCAATATGGTACTTGAAGTTCTAGCTAGAGAAATAAGACAACTAAAGGAGAACTAGGGGATACAAATTGGAAAGGAAGAATTCAAAGTATCATTATTTGCAGATGATATGATAGTATACATAAATGACCCTAAAAATTCGACCAGAGAACTCCTACAGCTGATAAAGACCTTTACTGAGCTGGTTGGATATGAAATTAAATTTTAAAAAAATCAGTAGCCCTCTTATATAAAAATGATAAACGGGCTGAGAAAGAAATCAGGAAACAATACCCTTCACAATAGTCTCAAATTATGAAATATCTGAGGTGACTCTAACCAAACAAGTGAAAGGCCTGTTTAACAAGAATTTCAAGTCTTTGAAGAAAGAAGTTGGAGAAGAAATCAGAAGATGGAAAGATCTCCAATACTCATGGGTCAGTAGGATTAACATAGTAAAAATGGCCATCATAACAAAAACAATCTACAGATTTAACACAATCACCATTAAAATCCCAACACAATTCCTTTCAGAACTTAAAAAAATTACTCAACTTCATATGGAAAAACCAAAACATAGGATAACTAAAACAATCCTGTACAATAAAAGAACTTCTGGAGATATCATTATTCTTGACTTCAAGCTCTACTACAAAGCTATAGTAATAAAAACAGCATAGTATTGGCATAAAAACAGACAGATCAATGGAAGTGAATGGAAGACCCCGACATAATCCACACACCTACGGATAGCTGATTTTTTAGAAAGAAGCAAAAATTATACAATGGAAAAAAAGAGTATCTTCAACAAATGGTACTGGCATAACTGGATGTCAGCATGTTTAAGAATGCAAATAGACCCATATCTATCACCTTGCAAAAACTCAAGTCCAAGTGGATCAAAGACCTCAACATAAACCAAGTTACACTGCACCTGATAGAAGAGAAAGTGGGAAATACCCTTAAACACATTGGCGCAGGAGACAACTTCCTGAATAGAATCATGGATGTTAGGTGTCACAAAAGAGGCTTCCTGGTCAGATTCAGGTAGCCTACTACAAGTCCTGTGTTCTAAGTGTGCAGTGTCTTCAGCAAGAGGGTTTATCCCAAACTGATAAGAGGCAACCAAAAGCTACAATGATAATTTATATTGTTTGGGGAGTAATTTAGAATATCCTGACCAACCATTCCAAAGAAAGATTTTTGTGCCTGGTACTAAAATTTTATTAGTCTATGATTCTTGATTCTTGTGGGAAGTAATTTAACTTTGTGTGTGTGTGTGTGTGTGTGTGTGTGTGTGTGTGTGTGTGTGTGTGTGTGTTGGTAAGCAAACATTCATGTGCATTATGTATATTAGGTAACTATAAAATAGGATGATTCTTGAGGTCTTATCAAACAACCTTGGCATTATTTGTTCCTCATCCCCACTCCTTCTTCTATATTGAACTATCTCCCTCCACACAGATATGCCCCATCTTCATTATTCTACTTCCCACTTCTTATGAAATGTATCCTGTAGAACAATCACAGATATAATCTAGAAAATGAGACTTATAAATAGAAAAAATATGAATATGCATCATCATGGGGGCCAATCCAAGAAAGAGCATTGAAGAGCAACAATAACAGATTTGGATAGGCCAAACTATAATTGGTTTTTTTTCTTTTTTTACTCTTTGCCACCCAGCTCCCAAATGAATACACAGAGACTTATTCTTAGTTATGAATGCCCAGCTTTAGCTTGGCTTGTTTCTAGTCAGCTTTTTTTTTTAACCTAAATTATCCCATTTCTCTTTAACTACATTTTGCCTCTGGGCCTTTTACCTTTCTGATTCTGTACATCTTTCTTTCCTTCTTACTCCATGGCTGGCTGTGTGGCTGGGTAGCTGACCCTGGTGTTCTCCTCTCCTTCTCCTTTTCTCACTCCTCACACTTCTCTCTTCCTATTTATTCTTTTTGTCAGCCAATTTCACCTATTCCTCTCTTCTGCCTAGCTATTGGCCATTCAGCTCTTTATTAGACAGACCAATCAGGTGTTTTAGACAGGCAAAGAAATACAGCTTTACAGAGTTAAACAAAGACAACATAAAAGAATGCAACACATCTTTGCATCATTAAACAAATATTTCACAGAATAAACAAATTTACACATCTTAAACTAATATTCCACAACACCAAACTATAAAAACTAAGATATGATGACAAAAGCATTTTTTGAAACATAGAAATAGTGTGTATGAGCCGGGCGGTGGTGGCGCACGCCTTTAATCCCAGCACTCGGGAGGCAGAGGCAGGCGGATCTCTGTGAGTTCGAGGCCAGCCTGGTCTACCAAGTGAGTTCCAGGAAAAGGCGCAAAGCTACACAAAGAAACCCTGTCTCGAAAAAACCAAAAAAAAAAAAAAAAAAAAAAAAAAAAAAAAGAAATAGTGTGTATGGTCCAGAAAAACTGTGGGATCTCTTTCTCCTGTTTATTTCACATTTCACAAGAAAATAAGTATCAAGGCTGTAAGCTGGCAACATAATAAAATCAGAAAGTGGAGTCAAAGTGAGGTGCTGGAAGAGGATGGAAAGAGAGCAGAACCCCACATCAGCACTGAGTTCTGCACACTGAGAAAGACAACCAAGTTGTGTCACTGTATTGGAGGTTTCCTAAGCTATGTGCAGTTCCAAAGGGCAACAGTTGTGTTTCCTCAGGGTATATTTTTGTCTAATTAATGTGACATAAAGAGATGATTTCACAGAGATGGTCCTAACAATTGATCTCAAAAATATATGTGAAATTTACATGATGGAACATTGAGTTAGGGCAACCAAATGAGTACATTCTGGAGAAGTACTTGAACTCTGCCCACATATATGTTAAATGATACTTGAGAGCAAATATTCACTCTTTTTATTTCTTATAGAACTTATAATGTGATTTCCACAGAATCTATTGCAAATGCTATCCTTGGTTTATGCATTTTCCCAGTGAAAGTATATGAAAAAGAAACAAAAATGAGGAGATGTGACAGTATTTAATGAAAAAAGTCACTTATTTTAAACATGTCATTCCACCTGCTGGAAGGCATATTTGCCTTCTCTTTATTCAGAATGAAGTAGTATTATCAAGGTTTGACTCTAAAGGTAACTCAATTTTTAATATATATATTTCTTTTTCATGCTTCCCATTTTTGCTTGGAAAGTTACCTATATAAGTTTCAATAACTTATTTTATTCAATGATGAGAACACAGGAGCATTGTGCATTCATATAAATATCCTTCATGGTGTGAGTCTTGTTTTTCATCCTCGTAGTTATCACAACCATAGACTTGGATCCATGTGACTGAGCTGCATATCATCCTCACCCACAAGTGGGTGAAAAGCAGCTTATTCCTCAAGAGAGTTTCTGATTAAATGGCCCAGTGTTCCTGGGTGCTATCAAAAGTCCCTTATCATCAGACTTACACTGTAACATGTTATATTCAGAATTACAATCTTCACATCTGAGAGATATCCAGATAAGTAAGAAATTACTACAGTCTACAATTACATTTCAGTCCTTTTGAAGCTTTTATGTTGGCTTCTCTTTCTATTTCCATCTACACACTCCCATACGCCCATATGTGTTTATAGCACAAATCTATTTCTGTGTAATGGCTCCCTCTGCCCCACTATAAAACTGCATGTTAGTGAACAATCCCTGTGTGTGGAGGGGATCATTGTGAGATGGACCATAACTGAAAACATTCATGCTGAGTCTGGCATATACAAAAAGAAAACTGTTCCTTATTGTTTAAAAGAAAAACTAAATCTCCTCTAGATTGTATTTCACTTGAAAGTATCTTAATAAAACTGAAAACAATGTGTTATTTCTGGACTTGTTAAAGGACAAAATTGAGGATCCTGTTTTGTTTGTTCTTTGTTTAACCATAGATGCCATAAAGTTCTCACTTATCACTATGACTTGCTGAACCTAAAATAAGCAAAATTAATATATTATAAAACCAAACAATGTTTAAAACCTTGAGCTGGTATTTCTCTGCCTAAAAGAAGATGGATTGCACATTAGGAAAGTGCAGAACACCACCATGGTGGACATTCACAACTCTGTCATTATGCTGCTGAGTAGGTTGTGAGCTAATTTCAAGTGTAAAATGTAGGCTTGGGATCTATGCTTTGTATAAAACATAATCAGGTTACATTATTTCTCTGACTCACAGCATTTTAATCTTCTCTAATTAGATTTAATTACTATTGTTACTCACAGCAGGATAGTGTAGATGCATTTTAAAAATGAGGCCCCACATACATATGGGAAACCACAAAAAAGAAAACGTATGCATTAATAATAAATAATAAAGGTTTTTCCCTTCAGGTGACTCTTAGACATGCAGAGAGGAAATGGACACTGTGACAAAATGCAATATGTTATTTTTCTTTTTACAATACTCCTTTATAATAACCAGAACAAGGACAGAAATACTTCCCATGTAGCTAGCAGGGTTTTAATGTCAGAGTTTGTGCATTTTAATGAAGGCAATTTAGCTGAACAGAAGCCACTGTCTTTCACACATTAATATGAATAAACGTACCTTCTGACCAAACACTCTTCCACTCCCTTTATCTGTATCGCCTGGTCAACTAAGATCAGGCCATCTAATAGAAAATTCTCAGTCTCAAAAATGGTATTGTTTTATTTGCCATTTAACAACTGATAACCTAAAGAGTCATTACAGAAACAAAAGTGAACACAAAAGATTCCAGTTATCCATATGTATAACTTATAACTACAAATAGCTTATTATAAAATCTTCAGTGAGCATTTTTCCTTTGTCGTTCTGACAAACCCATTGTTCAATGGACGAATGGTAAAATTAAGTTCAAATAACATGGATTGAAGAAGTTTGAGGTCATATTGTCCATTTATCATATAAATCATTTGGGGAAAGCATGTGCTTTAGAAGTAAATTACCTATTTCAGTTGTTCATGTTGAGCAGGTTAAATGACTTAAGTGTTCTCTGTAATTCCCACTCACCTCACACTGAATACTGAACAGCAACAACCAAAGGTCTTTAATGCAAAATACAGTTTATCTATTAAAATTAAAAGATTGACTTTTTAATGCTGAATTATATAATAGTTAAATCTATACAACATGAAATTGGAAATTTTCAAATATACTTGAAAATTCTAATGTATTATACCGCACGGGGGATGCTCTAAATCTTTCTATTTCCAAGTTATGGCTGCCAAACTCGGATAAACTCTGGACAGGCAACAGAGATGAGCCAGATTACCAGAGTTTTCCTAATTGGCAGTTCATAACTTCCAGCTGCTCTCAGCAAAACCTAACACCCATTGAAATGTTGACATTTTCTGCCTCATTAAAATCTTCTACAATATTCTGTGTGAATATATTGTTCAATTAGCCATTATTTCTGAAGATATACCAGAAGGTGATAAATAATTAGAACACAAAATATAATTCCTCATGTCAAAGCCAACAAATTGGCTCTGTAGCCATCTATACACAAATATAATATTGGACTCGGTATCATGGTATGCAGGTATCATTTACAGGATAATATAGTTTATACCTTGAAATGTAATCTTATTGTTTTGGATTTCCAATGAACTCATTATGAATATTTGAGTATATTTTCATAATTACAAGTGGATTTTAAGAATTCTGTATAATGAAACAGAAAAATCCTCTTAAAATATCCCTTGTTAAAATTCCAGTCTGTTAGATTTAGTTTGCTTTAATTGGGCAAAAATTTTACAAAGGAAAGCCCCAATTGAACCTTTCATGAGAAATAGTTCACATCCTTTCTGTGGCGAATGAGATCAGATCTATGGATTTCAGCTATGTGAAGTCACTGTATATAGACTTTCACCAAAAATTATGTCTCAATATTAAGTTATTTCTGTATTTGAAGGTTATATCACTAATTTGAACATTGAATTTCCAAAGAAGAAATGAGAATTGTACTCTTACAATTCCAACATATTTTTCTGTATTAAAACCAAATATTTAATCACATGTCAAAATTAATAAAGTCAACATAAATTGCATTTTGAACAGAATGTCTGTTTCCAGTTGCCATAAACCCACAGCCCAACACATGGCACATCCACTACAAAGGCAGAATATGTCCAAATTATTTGGGGTTTGTGTATGGCACTATTGTTTTGTTTTTACTAATGAGTAAAAATTTTTAGTTTCTATAATGTCATAGAACAAACCGTACCCTAATGAACTCCACATTTCCCAGTGTTTGAGGCCATCATAAACACTCCCTACAGCCAGGGAAATGCCCACGCCTCACTCCCATCCGCATGTTTTCATAACAACTTCCATTGTAATTTTCAAGCTCATATGCAATTTATTTCTTCTACAATTTCCCCCATGTTCTTGGGTGTTTATAATACAAGCTCCCATGTGATGATTTAATGTAAAGCTCTGAAAACTGCAAACATGGGCATAGTCAACAACACAGAAAAGACTATTAAAAATCACAATTGCTGAAAGTGTTCCTCCATAAGCTCATTCAACTAAAATGTTAAAATATCTGTGCAGGGGTATAAATAAGGTGTAAATTTTTGTTTATTTTTGAGATTGTATTATAATTACAACATTGCTCTCCATTCATCCCTCTTAAACCCCCCCCCATATACCCTTCTCCAACCTTTTGCATTGTGACATGAGATTTTCATTTTCTTAGCTATCCTGCAATATATACAGCCTATGAGCCACAGGTTAGACATACCTGCAAGTGGGTAGCTGGAACATTATATTTCTCAGAACTGTATAATACAGTGTAATTGATATGCAAAATATAAATATTGCTGATTTTTTTGTAAAATATTAATCCATTCCAAACTAAAGAATACTTGTCCTTTCTCCACACTAAGATCAATTGGTCTATTGCAGATTCTTATTCAGATGGACATGATTTATTTATTTATGTTTACATAGTTGTGTGTGTGTGTGTGTGTGTGTGTGTGTGTGTGTGTGTGTGTGTGTGTTGTGGATGTGTGCATGTGCCACAGCATGTATGCAGAAGCACGTTCCCTCCGTCCTCCATATGAGTTCCAGTAACTGAAGTCATGGCATAGGGTTGACAGCTGGTAGCTTTACTCACTAAGCCACCTTGTGTGCCCTCAGGTGTTTTTAAATAAGGTTAATTTTTATACTCAATCATCATGATTTATGGTCCCAAGTCACTTCCCACATATTTTTAAAGTATTTATTTATGTGTAAGTGTTTACTTGCATGTCTATGTGCACACATGTGTGTACATAATTATATTTTGAATAAAAATATAAAAACAAACAGATACATAAATAAAACATGAGGAGGAGAATATGTTATTGACACCATGTCAAAATCCCCTAGCCAGGCATCCCATATGATTTATTTCTGTTTCTAAGCATTGCACAACAATGGTAGAGTAACACTACTAAAAAAGTCAAGCCCTGGGGCTGGGGAGGTGACTCAGTAAGGAACAGCACATAGTGAGCAAGGATGAAGACCTGAGTTCAAATCCAAGACTCTGTATACAAGGTTGGATGTGACTTTGTGTGTGCCTGTGTTATGGAAGGGAAAGGCAACAGAATGACTATAGCTTGCTAGTAACCAGCTTGCTTCAGGTCCAGTGAGAGGCACCATGTCAAGGAAATAAGGTGGAATGTGAAGTCTTTCTCTGGCTTCTGCACATGCTCATAGGCACATGTCTCACACATGTGTATAAGGAATCCCAAGGACAGAAATCCTGTAAGAAAGCTCTCTCATGAGGCATCCTTTGCTACAAGCTTTGGCGCTACAACCCAATGTGGAGGCCAACCTACTTTAGGAGGATTAATGCTTTGGAATCGGGGGGTAACCACATAATGGGAGACCCTCCACACTCTATAAAAGTCTTATTTGACACCTTTAAAAAAATGATACAGATTCGCTAACGTGTAATTGGTGCATAAAAGCCTACATTTACTTTAATAAGACAAATTTGAGGTATAAGGCATGGATAGTTCAGTCTAGAGCAGATTTTTTCCTAGAATGTGCAGAACCTTAATGTGACTACAATTTGGTGAGCTCTGGCAAAGATATATGTGCTGAAATCATCATCTAAATCAATATACTAACTCTGTACACCACCCTAAAGTTTTTGTGATTACCATCCGTCTCTCCCACCTCTCCATGCCCCCCTTCTTCAGGCAATCGGGTGATCTGCTTTGTTTTATAGAAATTAGTTTCATTATCTAAAGTGTTGTGTAAGTAGATTCATACAGTCCACACTCTTTGTAAAGGAGCACATGGCTTCTTGCACTGATGTAATTATTTTGGGGATTAACCAAGTATATCGTACTTCTAAAGTTTATTCTTTTTATTGTTAGGTTCACATTGTATTAAACACTTACTTATTCAACTCTAGATAGATTCTTGGGATGTTTCCAGTTTTAACTATTACAAATAAAGCTTCTATGAATTCATAAGCATAGCATAGTGTAGAAAAATGCTCTCCTTTCTCTTGGATAAATATTTAGGAACACAATGTCAACGTCATTTTGTAAGTATGTGTTTTCACTTATGAAGGAATAGGCAAGCTTTTCCAAAGTGATTGAGCACTTTACATTCTACCGGGATGTGCTGATCAGTTTTGTGTTAACTTGACACAAGCTGGAGTCATTTGGGAAGAAGGAACCTCAATTGAGAAAATCCCTCTATAAGATCCATCTGTGGGCAAGCCTACAGTACATTTTCTTGATTGATGATTTGATGTGGTAAGGCCCAGTCCACTGTGTGATTTGTGCCATCCCTGGGCTGGTTGTCCTGGGTTCCAAAAGAAAACAGGCTGAGTAAGCCATGGGGAGCAAGTCAGTAAGCAGCACCCCTCCCTGACCTCCTGCCTCCAGGTTTCCTACCTTGAGTTCCTGCCCTGGTTTCCCTCGGTGATGGACTGTAACTTGGAACTATAAGCTGAAATAAACCCTCTCCTCCCCAAGTTGCTTTTGGCTATACTGTTCTACTACAGCAATAGAAACCCAAACTAAGAAACAGGGCATATATGAGCACCACCTCCTCTGTGCCCCAGCCAGCGTTTAAAACAGACTTTATTCATGACGTTAGAGGTCTATGTGGATACCACCTTGTTGTTTTCAGTTACCTTTCCACCAAAAAAAAAAAAACTATTGATATTGAACAACTTCTAAAGTACTAATATGGTCAATCCGTATATCTTATTTGATAAAGAATTTGTTCAAATCTTTTGGTCATTTTAAAATTAGGTTGACTGTCTTACTGAATTATAAAAACCCTGCTTAAAGTTAAGATCCAAGCAGTTTGCCAAATGTGTGGGTTTTTTTTTGTTTTTTTTTTTTTTTGGTTTTTCGAGACAGGGTTTCTCTGTGTAGCTTTGCGCCTTTCCTGGAACTCACTTGGTAGCCCAGGCTGGCCTCGAACTCACAGAGATCCGCCTGCCTCTGCCTCCCAAGTGCTGGGATTAAAGACGTGTGCCACCACCGCCCGGCTTGTCAAATGTGTTTTTAAGGTGTATTTTTCCAGCATATCTCCAACTTACCATAGGCTCCCTTCAACTGAAACCCACCTACTTTCCATACTAAATGCCTGTCCTCATCACTTAATATAGTCTTCCTATTGCACATCTTTACTTCTTCATGACATATTACCCCACAATACAGTGTTACTGACTGGAAACAAGTGTGTCTCAAAGTGAAATTCTCAACTAAGAGAAAGAAAAGACTTTCCCTCTCCATCCATTTGATCTTTCCAGTGTTCTTCTGTCCTTTGTGTAGATCCAGATTTTTATCTGATACCATGTTCCCTTTGCTCCAAGCACCTGTTTTATCGTTTCTTGAAGTACACGTCTGCTAGCGATGAATTCTTGTAGCACTTTTTTTTTTTTTTATTTCCGAAGGAGGCTGTATTTCATCCCTCCCTCCTTTTTTGAAATATCTATTAGGGGGATGTCAAACTCTAGATTGGACAGGGTTTTCTTCCTTTTAGAAGTGTAGAAATCCTCCGTGTTTACAGTTGGCATTATTGATGAGAAAAAGCCTGGTCTCTGTCTAATACGTTTTTCTCTGTATTAAGACATTTCCTCATTACTGGATATAAACAATATCCCTGGGATTTTTCACAGTATAGTTTTGTTTGTGTGTGTGTGTGTGTATATATATATATATATATATATATATATGTACATAAATGTGTATCGTTTTTATCAAATCCAGAAAAATTCTGATCATTACTTTTCAAAATCACTTATATATTTAAAAAAACAAACAAACAAACAAACAAAAACCTTTGTTTTGGGGCAACTTCGGGTCCACAGAGGCTTGCCACTCTACCCATCTAGAACACAGACTGCTCTGCTGCATCTATCCCTAGGACACTGTATGTGTGGACCCCAGTCTCATGAACTCTCCAAAGCTGTGTTTCCCTAACAAAGGGAAGAACATCAAGAGCATATTGACAGAATCCCCGTTCCTCTAGGCCCACTGGATAGGCACCCCTGTGACAATCGCGCTCAGACAGCTACTTCGAGCACGTCATCTACATCAGGCTGGCTGCAAGCTCCGGCCTCTGGTGGGAGGCACAGGTCACTGTCTGCTCTCCCCAGTTAGTGCCTTCCAGGACCATATGGCTGCCCCTACTGCTCGGGAGGACACAGGACAGAAGAACTGTCTAACCCCTTATCTTATAGCAAAATAAGGTCTGATATTGTTGCATCATATATGGACTTACTGACTTTGTTCTAGTCGTATTCACCCATCAACACTTCCAAATAACACATGCTAATTGTCCAAAATTCTTCAGAACAATGAGAGTTGTTCAAATAGACTAAAGGCTTCTAGTCTCGCATTGATTGTGCATGGTTTTAGAGTGTGCGCGCATATATGTATAGACCACTAAATATTTTTTACTTTGCTTTGTAACACTTAAAGCAACTGTATACTGGAACATTCCTGAATCATCACCAAAATACATTTAATGATTCCTCAATCGCCAAAGCATCAGCTGTTTAAAACTGTTTGAGCCTCCTTAGATCAATAGTCTTTATACAAAACTTATGTGAGCTTCTAATTATTTACTGATATTATTTATATCATTAATTATTCTTATTTACTAAAGAAGTGGAAGAATTCTTGAGACAATTTGATCATGAGTTATGAACACATTTTCTTGCTTTCTGTACCTACTAAATTGTCCATTAGTGTTTATACGTAACTTATGATATTCCTTCCAGACTTCAATATTATATTATTTTTAGAGTTTTTATCACTGAGAATTGTTAGAATGTGATTCACTACTATGTGGATTTTTATAACTATTAAATTAGAATCTGCACCTTAAATATTGGTTATTTTACATTGTGATTCATTAGTTCTGTGTCTTTGCTTCCTTCTTTGAATTTTAATGTTTTATCCATCTATAAGTCATTTTTATTTTCAATATTAAGACAGATGTCCATGTTATAAATATGCCCAAGCTCCTTAACTACTAAAATTCTGATTCACTCATTTTGAAATACCACTGATTCTCCAGAAACCTGATTTTACTGGGAGAGCCACCCACGTCCTAATTTTAAACACTTGCTTTTTATATAACCCCGTGTGTGCCACTATGCTTCTATGAACCTCAAATTCATCTGGAATTTATAAAATAACACCTTCCTGCCTGAATCAATATGTGAAATTGCATACAATTTAATGCCAATTCTTTCACAAAGGATTTCACACACAGTAGGAGCACAATGTTTGTTAGTTACTCTCCTCGGACCACCCACTCTGGATTTACACATTTTTAATTCCATAAGTATTCCTTGATAACATCTGTGCACTAACTATAACAAGTTTTCAATGGAGGTGTTTCCAGGATGTTTTCAAACTGGGAGGAGCAGTGCGTGGATGTGATATCAATAGTCTAGGAGACTGAAATAAGAGGATTAGAAATTCAAAGCCAGCTGGAACAATCTGGGCTACAGAGGAGAACTCAGTTCCCCAACTGATGAATAAATTAAACCTGATGAAATTTTGTCCATTTTCTGTTCTGTTATTGAATTCCTACCTGCATGTTCTTTGCCAGTGGGCTGCACATAAATGGATGTTGATACAACTTTCCATTGGTTTTGTGTGTGCACATGCAATAACACGATCAGCATGCATCTTAGAGTTTGAGGAAGCCACTTTCTATTCAGTAGTCTTGAGTTGGAGGGCTACAAAGATCTTACTTACCAACCTTTTCCCTCTTGGCTGGTCTTTCAGAAATGTCTATTTTCCCCTCACTCTTTAAAGATCCTCTAAAGGTACTGCACGTTCTAACTAGGCTGATAATGACTTTTGCCCAAGAAGAGTAACATTATCAAATGTTATCCTATCAAATTATTCCTATTAGTTCTGATTATGATTTAAAAGAATGCACAGTCCTGAGGGAACAGATATTAAAACAGAAAAGATGTGATTGCCAGCTAAAGGGCTAAAATACACAGTATAATGTTAAAATGTTGGGTGAAGATATGCAATTGGGTGCAGGCATAGAATTTTTGCCTTAGCAACAGTAGGAAACCTTGAAGACAAACATTGAGTAGCTACTTCAGTGTGCTTATATCCATGACAAATACTATATGTCTCGAGTGTCTGCAGCTGTACACATGAAACTTTTCTGTCCAAGAAAGGCAGTAGGATAGACAGGACCTGGATTATCTTTGGCATGGAAAGGACCTGGAATTAACCTTTCCATAGGCTTCTGTGTTGATATTTTATCTGTGTACCCTAATAAAGTTTATCTGAGAATCAGAGGAAAAAGTCAGCCACTATAATAAACATAGGGGTCAGGCAATGGTAACACGTGCCTTTAATCCTATCACTCAGAAGGCAGGGATCTGTCTGGATCTCTGTGAATTCAAGGCCACACTTTAATCCCAGCACTAACCATAAAGGTCTGGAGGTCTGTACAGACAGACAGGAAGTAACAGAGCTGGGCAGGTAGAGGAAGTGTTGCAGCTGGGTTGAGAAAGGAAATGAGATGGCAGAACAGAAAGGCATATATGCGTGGGTATACAGGAAGTAGGTCTGTCTTTGGATGAGGATCTACAAGTAGTGAGAACATGGCTGGCTTCTTTCTGCTTTTCTGATCTCTCAGTTTTAACCCCAATATCTGGCTCCAGGATTTTTATTAATAAGACTGTTTAGTAATTTGTCTTACAGGCTTCTACTATGCTTGGGTCTTAGTAGAAAATTAATCAAACAGTTAAAGCATTTCTCAAAAGTCATAGGACCAGGCTATTCTCAAATGGCATCAGAATATATGAGCAAATATATAAGAGCAACAAATTCTCATCGTAAGTCCAAAGAGGAAAAATACAGTCATTGTATAGTACAACATCAGACCTATTATTATGCAATCAAAGAATATTAAAAACTTATTTACACTCAGTAGAGAGCAACTCACTCTCATTAATGGTTAACAAATATTTAAAGAACCCTGAATACATATAAGCCATATTAACATTAGCTACATTGTCATAATCAACAACATAAGTGCTTGCTGAGTTCTCACAAAGCATGTCTCACACAGAAGGGCAAAAGTACCATCGGCCATGGTGTCCATCTCCAAGGACGCTCAGTCTCAAAGGAATCAAAGCCCCTCTGAGGAACAATGAGAGCATACAAGCGCTTTAGCATATAATTCTGATTGCCTACTTCATAAAAGCTTAGAGAAGTCAGATCTGCTAAAACTGAGTTTGCCGTAATAGAATTCTTGGAAGGGCAGGCATACAATGCAAGCCTTGAGAATAAGCGGGATTTCAGAAATTGCTGTAGGGTCACCCATGGACATGTGGTTCACAGATGTGTTTTGTTTGGCTTGTATGTCACAGTTTCAACATTTTAATTAGTTGCCAACATTTTAAATTAAATCTCCATCTGCCAAGCTTCGGCTATTTAATTACCTGCCTGGTTCCTGTCATGAGTTGAGTTTGCAACCCCTAATGTATGGACTGATAGCCCATTCTCATTGTCACTGGTGACTATGAACTTTTGGTAGAAATATTAGAATGATTTATTTTCTCCTTCAGTGTCATGAAGTTCGGCCTTGCTGCAATGTTAACAAGAGGCCATAAAAATATTTCTCACAGTAGTCCTTTGTAGAAACTGATGCCTAACTAGCCCAATTTGGACTGAATTCAAGGAAAAGTTATTTTTAAAAAGTGTTATTTCTCCTATTGTCCTGCCTCTATTGTTACACTTTTATTGCACTATTAGAATTTAATGAACTATATTTTATAGGCAGAGAAAGAATACTATGGTGGAATGCATTGGTGAAATTCAGCACAAATAATCACCAAACCTGGCAATGAAACAAACCTTTCCAAAGAGATTAACTCTGTATTTGGCCTCTGCTAAAGCTGAAGGTGCTGCCAGTACGAATGTGGGAAATGATAAGACAGACACCAAAGCTTTTGTCTACCAGCTGTTGTGATCATCTCCTAGTCATATCCCTTGAAAGGGAGATTGCAAGCCCTGAATTCTTGAGGACCACAACACTCAGCCCTGGGCACAAGAGGTGATCAACAGCTACTAAGTCACATACTCAGCCTGGGGGACACCACATACCAATCCTGGCCACATGATAGTTGCACTGGAGTATAGAATTGGCCCTGGAAAACTGACTTCGTTTTGACAAAGGATGGGGCAACACTTGTTTCCACAGAAAGATGATACTGGCTTGCTTGAAAAGTCTTGATATCTGGCCAAAATGGGAAGACAATAGCTTGAGGACGAGCTGATATAGCTATTAGTGACTAGCCAGGTAGGGAGTCTTTCTCACCAAGTGAGAAACTGACAACAGCAGGCACATCCTAGGTAGGCCCTGTGAGACCCTCTCAGTATTTTTAGGGATTGGAACTTCAGGGCTTAAGATCCAGCGATGTGTTAATCTACTTACCAAAATACTTTAAAATCAGATGTGTCATAGGATCATGGTCGACTTGTTTTCATATCCTACACATATTCCAAGAAAGTGCTGATTGCTTTAAATACATGTATCTTATTTTCTCACATAAAACACTGCATTATATCCTGTCTATTGTTTAGAATCCAGGCATACTTCTCTATGCCATATTTGTTTAAAATAAATCTTCAAAGACCCTGTTGATATATTCAGACATACTGGTTCTGTGGTCCTAACCTCTTTGGTTTTCTCTCTTTGATCATTATTTTATGACTTTTCATAGCATTTATTTCCACAGCACCTTGGTATCTTTGCCTTAAGTCACCTTTTCATTATCAACGGATGCGTCACACTCATTGTAGATACCCAGAGTTTGACACAGATATAGCCCATGTCTACAAAGCCCAAAAGGGGGAATGGCTGAAAAGGATACAGGGCCAGGAGCAGCATCTGCTGCCAAGCCTGCCAACCTGAGTTGATCTCTAGAACCCACATAGTAGGAAGTGAGAACCGACTCTCACAAGTTATCCTCTGACTTCCCCGTTTTTGCCCCTTCCCCACACAATAAATATATAGATTGTAGTAAACAACAGCAAAGTAAAAGGAATGGTATAACTTATGAACTACTTTCCTGAACTCCAGGATGCATCCTGTATCAAGTTGCTTGCTGGTCCTTTCCCAGTTGGACCAGACGCCTACGAACTTTTAGAAATTAAGTAATAACATGCAATTTTCCTGACAAAAGAAACTCAAGAAAGCAAAGACAATGGTGTTGAAAGTACAAACTGATCTTGAGGAGATTCTGTATAATTAAAATTACATAATCAAAAGATGTGCTGTATATTTCCTTAATTTTTCATTTGATCTAGGAGAAACTTCTGTCTTATTTAATGCATCAATTATTTCAAATAGATACATTATAGGATAGCATATATTTCTCAAAATGAACTATTCTCCTAGATACCATAAAACACAATTTCTTTTACATTTTTCATACTTTCATAGCGTGTTTAATTCTTTACTTTCATTTTAGAAAGTTACCAACTTCCATACTTTGAAAGTCTGTTTCTGTGGATTGTTTTGAAAGTGGAACCTATAGGAAACTTTCCAACTGTCGTAAGCATTAAGGATGCCCTGTTCTGTAAGACAGGCATTTTTCACCATATTATCTTCTATCTAGCCATCTCCTGAGTGTGTCTGTCAGATCCATTCTTTATAGAATCTTGATTCAGCAACACTGAGTCTTTCAGATCACAGTCTAACTTCTCCACAGAAGCCACACTGTGCTCACCACAGGATCAGGACCGCAAACCTTTCTTGAAATGACTCTCTTACAGAATATAAATTTAACACTTAAAAAAAAATGGATTACTGATTTTCCTAATAGAACTCTTAAATGGTCAAAAATCTGAGACAAAAGGCAGACAAATGTCCTAATGGAGGCTATTTTAAAAGATGATGTCACTTGGCCACACATCCACCATAAATTTTACTAGATTCTTTTTCAAATCAGAAAACATCTAAAGCTACCTAAAATACAGTCCTTTTGAATTAAAAAAAAATTTACAGAATGGAGTTTGTGCTTTGTTTAATTATATCTTTTAAAAGTTTATTATCATGTCAGGATTGTCAGCCTTAATAAAAAGAATTTACCTTTTTTAATCACAGAAGTGTTAATATATCTTTTTTGTTTTGTCAAAAGAGCAGGCAATGGTGTTTTATAAGTATCTGTATTAATCTTTCTTCTCTAATACGCCTTTATTTAGCATTACAAAGCAAACAATTTCTGAGTGGCAAATCACATTTACTAAAAAATAATGAGGAACCTGGGAAGTGCATCCTAGAGCTGACCCTAAAACTGAATGATAGAAGCACCTTGTTCTGTCTTGAGACAGGGTCTCTATATACAGCTCTGGCTGTCCTTGAACTCACTATATAGATCAAGCTGGCCTTGAACTCACAGTGATCCAATTGCCTCTGAAGGTATTAAAGGTGTGCACCACCATGCCAGGCAACAGATAGTATAACAGCTCAAATAATTTGCCTAAAACAAAGTTTGGGTGAACATATTTTTTTTCCTACTTTTGTGCATCCAAATATCAAGAGAACCAGGAACCTTATTCTTCATGTTCATATTTTAGAATTCTCAGCAGTAAAAAGAGAAGTCAGTGCACTTTATCAATGGGTGTGCTTCAGTATGTGCTCATAGTTTATGCCAACAATAATTAGAGCAATAATTTAATAAGATACCCTAGAAGCAATAAAATGTGTTACTGTTTTCACTTTTCATAAGCATGAATGAGCAAAAGAATTTTTTTTAGAATATCAGTCATATTTTAATATTTCAAGACTATTTGCCAAAGGGCATTCTTTCAACATTATGAATAAATATGCTCTTAATGTTTCTTATTAAATTAATATTTAAAAGTTGCAGATTTTAAACAACTCGTACTAGCTTCTAGATTAAGAGAAATACGTAGAAGTTGGTCTTAACGAGAGTAAAGTAGGCCCAAGAGTGCAACAGCTAAGCTGGTGTACTTCTAATACAAATATCAATGGAAGAAAATGACATGAAATTAAAGTACCTATTAAAAATTAATAAAGTATTGGAAGAAAATTTTCAACCAACCATTCTGATAACATCTTGGGCTACTTTAGGAGGAAGATTTTATTCCTTGTGTTGGACCCCAAAGTTTAGGGTCTCAAGTGGGTGCCCCAAGAACCCAGACTCCAGTCCAGTTGATACAATAGCAGGAGGATTTATTAAGCTTCTGTACAGAAGGGCTCCTCTGCTCCCAAGAGCAAGAGTCGCATCTTACTGCAGCCCCATAAGGGCTTATAAAGGAAAAACCCACAAAACCCACAAGATTACAATTCCCATACAATTTCGTTTCACAAGATCATGGTCTGGTTACAGAGTGACCACAGAGAGGGTACAGTTACATCAACAGGTACATTCTTCCTGAAACCTCAAAGGGAGGGTATCAAGGCAGGAGTGGAGTTTACACACAGGTCATCGTAGTCCTTCCTGGAACACCTGCAACTATCTCAGTCACAGTTGAGCACATCTCTTAACAGAAATCTTTTTACATTGTTATATGGTTGCAGGGGAGATTGAACAATGGCTGAGTCAGCTTGCTCTTGGAACTAGATTTTTAGTTTCTCATTTCCTGGTGTTTGAAGTTTCTCCTTTCCTGAGGCTTGGGGGTGTAAGCCTGAAGGGCTAGGGTCTTTCACTTGGTATACACATAGCACACACACACACAAAAATCAGACAAATTTAATTACTGTAAAAATAAATAAGCTAAAAAAATAGAAAAAAATATAAAGCAATCTAAACATAAGGTAATATTGCCGTCATAAGCACATATGGAAAGATAAACTCCTTGAAGATTTAAAAAAAAAAAAAAGGAAATTAAACCTTAACTTGCAAGGTCTATTGTTCCTGTTTTTGGTCTCACAGTATCTCTCCTTGTTTGTTTTACAGCTTACATTTTTACATGATTTTTTGTTTTGTTTTGTTTTATTAAAGTCATTTGAGAATACTTAACAATGCACCAATGTATCTAAGAAGCTTTGCGGAAAATATTCTCTGCCGTCTTCCACCTTCAGGAGAGATCTAACCCTCGGAGGACCCTTGTTGCTTTTCTCTGAAGGTATTTCCATAAATTTGCAAACTAGGGCTGATGTTAGGCAGCTTCGAGTCATAAGATGAAGGCTTTGAGTCTGCTTAGGATAGGGTCAAAAGATAACGCACACTAGATTAAGCTGGGACCCCAAAAGGCTGACCTGACCAGTCTTCTAAAAATAGTCATTACCATTTTTTTTTTTACCCCGTCCCTGCTTCATTTCACATTCTATAGAACATGAGTCATAGAACTAGGCCCTGATTGAATCATTACCCAAGAAAAATAAATCTTTATAAGTGTATGCTGGATATATGAAAAAATATATGAAGAATGTTCAAAGACAATACTTCAAAGGGAATAATAGCATTTTTCTCCTATTAAATAAGAGTCTTTGAAATTTAAATATTCAATATGGTTAAAGTAAGAAGGAGATGCAGTTTCCTGTAAACATCTGTGGAAAGATGTGTCTGAAGAAAAAAAGTATGTAAATTGTCATATAAACTGAGAGTTTCTTTAACAGATATTTTTGACTGATTATTCTATGTCAAGAAACCATATTCAAGAAAATAATTCCAATGCAACTCCTAGTTAACCAAAGATATTTATCATGGCATCAATGATAACAGAATAAAATTAAAATAATATAAAGAAGAATAGCAGCTCCATATTTTTTCCATTCTTGTGGTCAAATATAACTCATCACCTAAAACAATAATTTACAAACAATTGAAGTAATGTGAAAAAATATGAATGCTATAATGTGAGCTATTAGAAGGGCTGGATATAAAATTACTTGCAGGATAGAATATTAAGGAAAGAATTAAAATACACATTTCTTAAAAGAAGGAAATATATTAGAGTGTTAATAGTAACTATACATGAATGTGAATAAATTTAATTTAAAATAATTTTCTATAATTTCCTATAAATTGTGGAAGAGGGCGTGTTAGTGACTTTTCTATTGCTATGATGAAATGTCATGATCAGCTTTCAGAAGGAAGGGCTTAGGGTTTAAGAGGAATAGAGTCCATCCTGGCAATAAGCCACGGGCATGACAGCAGGAACAATGAGCTAAGAGTTCACATGCTGAACCACAGAAGGAAGAGCAAACTGGGAATGGTGCAGAGTCTTTAAACTCTCAAAGCTCGCCTCTAGTGACAAACTTCCTGCAGCAAGGCCCCTCCTCCTAGACTTCCCCAAGCCTAGAAAAACTGGAAATCAATCTCAAATAGGCCAAGGCTATAGGGGAAAATTTCTTATTTAACTCATCACAGTGAGCACAAGCAATAAAATTCTCACATGCTCTCAGATATCTTTGACCCTGTTACAGGACTTTTTCATAAACTGGCTGAGCACATGCCAGGTGTCTTATTCGTCTTAAGTGCTTTGTCAGGATACTGTTATTGCCAGGCGTGGGTCCCCATCAGAACAATTGACACTATTAAAGCCACTGGCTATATAAAAACCTTCTCTCCCTAATTACCTCAATGTGCTTCAGGCTAGCTATTGCTATGCCCAGACTGTGGGAACTCCCAAAAGACCACCATGGAGACCAAACCCATACGCAAAAGCAAAGAGCCTTTATTTCAAGCTCGAGCTTGGTCTCTCTGTTAGTCTGATGGAGTAGTGAGAGCAAAGAGTGCCAAGCCCAAGTGGGGTCAGGGTTGAATCATAGTAGAGGTTGGCCGTGAGGAGATTTCCAGGGTTTGGAACCCTGATTGGCTGACATTTGTCTAGGGGTGTCTTAGCAAAAGGGGAATAGGTATGTGTTGGGCTCAGGCATCTGGCAATCTCATCTAATCTTACCTAACCATTGGAATGTTTAGAATGTCAGGTCCGTCCCCATAGATAATGGTCCTCCCTGGGTGGGGTCAGTTTATGGATTTTCCTGGATCTGGATGCTGCCTGTCAGTAAACCAAAACTCAGCACTACTTTTTAGCTGGTTTTTATTAAGCCTGTCATGGCAGCTGTGTGGCTAAGATGCCCTGGGCCCCACACTATCATCCCTTACTGTCTTATAGCTAGCTGTTACATACTATCTTCTCTGAAGCATTCAAGAGCCCAAGATTATGTCCCAGCAAACTCTTTCTTGGTCATATATGAACACATCACTTCTTTCCTATCCCCTGGTCCCACTGACCTTGACATCAGCCTGCCTTTTGTTCCTGCTTTGGACTTCCCAGCTCTATAGTGTGCTTTTCTTAGGAGCTGTCAACATTGCTTTCAATGCCCTGGCAGGGGTGATCTTGCTCATAGCTCATATGGAGAGCAGAAGACAGCAGGTTGTGGAAGAAAACTCAGGAGATCCAGGCAGGACTGCTTAACAGCTTAGGCTTTCAATTAATGTGTACTCATTTGCATAATCTCAGAATACCCCGTGTGGTCTGAGAATTCCAGAACTATTTTTGCACCACCACTGGATGTTTACCTTCTTGTTCTTTGCTTTACAGACTGTCTGCCAATCCTCCACCTATGATCTTAAAAAATGAGTAAGATTTTATAGAGTGGACTTGACAACAAAAGTTAACCAAAAACTGGCAAAGCAAGGAATAACCTATCTTCTTCCCACTCTTTTTAAATGTATTTTTAATTCACAGATTAAAATCACATGGTTCCTCCTTCTAGATGACACCTGAAGTACATACATACAAGTACTGCAGAATAGTGAATCACCATGGGCTTACCACCCATCATTATCATTGGTGGTAGGAACAATTTGTCTCTTAGCATTTGTCAAGAAACACAACCATCCTATGTTCTGTTTCATGACCTATAATGACCAGGTTCTTCTAGGATGTGACATATGCACTTAGGGAGCTTCTTTGTAGAAAATCATAGTGTCCACCATTTATACACCAGACATGAGTCAATTGGAGCTTGGCTGAACTAACCAACATAGAGCAGCAATTTTATATTTTATTCTATCTTCCATATCCCTGTTTCGCTGTACCAATTAGCTTCATCCTCTTGAGTAGTTGAGAGTACAGGAATATTTTTAACAAACTTTGCTGAAATAATGCTGAATGAAATCATTCTATTTTTTTCTAAGTTCTTGCTGTGTCATGAGCCCACTGTAGGAAATCTTCCTTGCTCGTCAGTTCCACATTGTGCTCATACTCGGAGCAATAAGTGGATTTGATGACTTCCTGACAGTTGTGCTCCGGTGCCTTTGCTGCACGTATCAATAATTAACTACGGAACCTACTGCATTTGCATATTTAACCTACCCTCCAGTGCTTTCTGTCATGCCACATTCTACTATCAAATACTTTTCAAGGTCATCTGCACACAGTAGAGTTTAATAAGGCATCAAACAAGAACACTGTACATCTAGAAGCAGGCAAGTTTGCCAGTATAATCACAATACAACCGTATTGTAATGACTGAAAACTCATCATTCCCAGTGGCTAAAATAGTGAGCCAAAGTTAAATGTATCAGAAACAGAAACTATCAGTTGTATATTTAAATAGTATTCAAAACTATGATCATTGAGATTTTATTTCTATTTTATCTAGGCAATTTAGTTTGACTCTAGTGGTGCTTTTCAATGCACTGAGAATCTAGGTATGGTTTCAGAGAAAGAAATCCAGAGTAAATTCCAGGGTGTTACCAACTAATCATGTCTTCACTTTCTTCCCTGTCCTCTCTCAGAAGAATTCCCATGTCTATAAAATTAAGCATAATGACTAGAAATCTTAGTCACTTGCATCACACTTCTATATTCATTGTCAAATAAATTTATTTTTAAACTAATTTCAACTTACTCGATTTACAGTCATCACTGCTTGTCAGTAAGTGATAACATTTGGCTTTCACGGGTTCATGAAAATTACAGTTGTTAAATTTCAGAGCAAGGGTTTGACACTGGAATAAAAAATTAGAATAAGAGACAAGGATTGTATATGCAAAAGATGACCTTTCATTTCATCATAGGACTGGGAAGAGGACAATCTGGTCACATTCTCTAGGTCCTTTTTGAGGAAGAATGGATTGAAGAACTGAAGGTGGAGGTTTGCTTCTCAGATTTGAAAGACTTTAAGACCAGGACTAAGAGTCTAATGTGTAGTAGAAAAGGGAGGAAGAGACCAGCATTCAAGACCCCTACCCTGCAGTCAACATCCTGCTCAGATATTGAAGTCTATCAAGGCCTTAAGAGCATCATCTCAGGAGCCCTCTGGGTTTGAAATGGCTGCCGCCACACAGGTCTCCATGAGAGCTGGAATTTGAGAAGTGAAGTACTTTGTGTATTCTTGGGAGTTTCCCCAAAGTCAATGGGAGGCTTGTGTTAAGAAGTCACATTCTTAAAAATTGCCTGCAGGTTACTCTGCTCCCCACCCTGCTGTTCCTGCAGGAAAACTTCTGCCTTCCAGTCTTTGGTTTCTCCTCTTGATTGCACCCTTTTCTTTCTGAAAAGGTAAAATCATTGTCTTGAACCCCTTCTCCAAAAACAAAACAAAACAACAGCAAAAATGCAGTTGACTCTTCCATGGAATTGCACTGTTTTCTTTTGAAGCAAAGTCCTTTCCAAAGAAATCTGGATAAGCTATACTTGACTTAAGCATATGTTTTCCAAGCAGTTTTGCTCAGTTATCTGAAAATTTATTACCACTCTACAGTCTTAAGTGGCATCAGCATACATTTTCACTATAGAACTGTCAAAATATAATATGGTCTGCAGTAGAACCTAATAGGTAAATAAAGTAACAAATCCAACTTCTTTTTCAAAGGGGCAGTACAGTCATATTTTAACATGTACTTCTGATTCAAAATAATAATATCTTACTAAGTACATTTGTAGTTTGTATTTGTAGTTTGAATGCCTTATTTACAGGATAGGACATTATTTGGGTTTAGTTAGGGGTTTTTATTACCGTTATAATCAAACCCATGAATAAGGAAGAGAGATCTATATAGCTGGCAAGAGCTATAGTGGGATTACTTGCCCAATAGAACTCAGTGGTATTTTGAGGATATGTAAAATGCCCCCAAAGTATTGAAGGTCATGTCAAACAGACTTCCATCAACTCCACTGGATTGTGAGAGTGATTTTGAAGACAAAGATATTTTTGTTTTTTTCTGTTACAAATGCACATCTTTTTCTCTTCCATATCCCTTTTTTTGTTCAGCTTCTGAAATTGCATGTTAAACAATGCATCTTTCCTAGGGTTACTTTCTGCTTGTGATTCAACACAATCTGTTTCTTGAGGCAACTACATATGCCTCTGGCTTTGTTCAAGGCACATAATGGCATCTATTCCATCAAAGAAGCCTACCGATCAACACATGGAACAGAAGCTGGTGAGGTTGCTCAATGGGAAAAGATGCTGTCAGTGCAACCTTGAAGATTTAAATTCAATCCTCAGAACAAAAAAAAAAAAAAAAAAACCACAGATGGAAATAACAGACACCACAAAGTACTTTCCTCCATATACATATAATGGTACACATACGTGCACACACACCACAATAAAAATAATAATTTTTATGAAACATTGGGCAGGTTCATTTTCTTCTAACAGGTTATAGTATATGAGAGTTCAATAACATAATAATAATTCTGACTTTAAATAATTGATCTATGTATATTAGAAAAAATTATAATAGTGAGAATGCACTTTTAGAATATTTTAAAACATTGAGGGGAGCCTTTTCTTTTTCTAGCCTCTTCTAATACATGTAAAAAAAAAAAACCTAAAGAAATAAGAGGAACTGAACACATGTGATTCCTTGTAGAAGTCTTTTTCTGTCCTCCAAGTAAATTAAGGACTAATGTCTGCTTAGGTCTGGAAGGGTTCAGTTCCCACATACCATCTTCAAAATGTCTATATTGGCAGTTATTATTTTGAAAACTTTTGAAGTCATTTTGATAATCACAGTTTCTCTCATTAGTGGGCACACTGACAAATTATCATTGACATATTTACACTAGCATTGGCATCCCCTGACAGCCAAGATGTTGGAAAACATACTTGAGCAACAACTTGTATAGAAAGCAAAGGTTTACCATCTGGCTGTTTGAGTTGAATGCTAGAGAGAGTTTTTTGTTTGAACTAGGAAGGACTGAGATTTCTGCCTCATTCAGCAAAGCTCACAAAACGAAAAGTTCCATTACATGTTACCGAAATATTTCCCCTGTGTTGAAGCTATGTTGCTTCCCAAGAAGAAGCAAATAAACTCTAGTTCCATGGCATTATGAACCTTCCTTAGGAACAGTCAGCCCAAGTCTCCAGAGACACTGCATATTATCTCAAATGTTCATTCCCTAAAGGTTTATGTATTTCAGAGAGGCTACATATGAAGACTTAGTCATGCCAGGTTGCTACAACAAACATCAAATACCAGTGACTAGCAACAAAACATTTATTTTTATTTTTTAACATATCTGAAGGATAGAATTTTGAGATCAAGAAGCCAGCAGGTTATCTTATGAGACCTCCCTTCCTGGTGAGGTAAACATGATGTGGGGAAAGGGTTCTTTGTTTATTCTCATAATTGCATCAAGAGACTCCACAATTGTGACTTAAACTGCTTCCTAAAGTCCACTCTCTAAATATTATCTTATTTGAGATTAAAGTTTCAATGTAGTGTCGCTGGAGTTATCTCTAGTCCCGCCTGGGCCCACAGCCATTCAGACCCAAATAAACACACAGACGCTTATATTATTTAAACTGTTTGGCCTAATGGCTCAGGCTTCTTGCTATCTAGTTCTTATATCTTAAAGTAACCCATTTCTATAAATCTATACCTCTTCACATGGCTCATGGATTACCTGTACTTTACATCATGCTTTTCATGGTGGCGGCTGACAGCATCTCCTAACTCAGCCCTCCTGTTCCCAAAATTCTCCTCTTTTTGTCCCGCCTATACTTCCTGTCTGGGTAGTGGCCAATCAGGACTTTATTTATTAACCAATGAGAACAACACGTTCACAGCATACAGATATCCATAGCAATATAGGAATTTGGGGGGAGAGACTAACATTCAATTCACAGAGCACAGAGCCAATGGAATAAATAGCATACACTGTGGAAGTCCTTAATGCACTGCTGTTTAGCTATTCATATATCAAATATGGCACTGCATCATAAGAGTAAAGAATGTTAACTTAGGAAATTTAGTATCTTCTAATAATAGAAATCTCTTCCTCACTGATATCTCAGAGTTCCACAGTTTTAATCTCAATTTTGTGTTCTTTGGTAAGTTACTTAACTTCCTCTTATATAATGTTATCATCTAAACATGATTATAGTAGTAAAACCTATCCTTACAATGTCAGGTAGCTGGGATTAGCAGGCTTAGAAGTTGGACTCAACCTCATGCTTTCCTGGTAACCCTGGAAAGGGCAGTGTTACAACTGCCCTCTATGAGACTGAAGAGGTCGTTTCCCTTGGTTTCCTCCCAGAACTCGAAAGAAGCCCCTGTTGCTGAAAGCAATACATACTTCAGACTCAGAACTTGGAGAAATTGAGCTAGAACTATCTCGGGAAGCCTCCTCCATGAGGAGTAGCTTTCACAGTATTGGAAAGTGTTATGCAAGCTGCCAAGACAAAGAACAGCCATGAGTCCTTCCCAGATGGAAAGCCTGTGAACCACAGCAATGACTAGCCTATAAACATGTCTCCAGTGGTATAACAGTGGTACTTATATCTTCGTATTAACCAACAGAGAGGACATCCTGAGTTCAAGACAGAGTGAGGAGGATATGGAAGGCATTGGACGGGAGAAAGTGGATAGAAATAAATATGGTAGTCATTTGTGTAATTCTCAAAAAATAAAAAATTTCAATTAAAATAATATGATATGGAAAAAGTGGAGGTGTCAGGGCCTTAAAGAGTCCCTAAATAGACCCATTAGTGAAAGTTTTTCTCTTCTGGCCAAGAGAATTGGAGTTCTACCAAATGCCTGGGTAGAAGCAAGATTCTGATCTGCCCCAAAGACGATTTGTTCTTTTCATCACATCACATACTATTGTTCTTTTCCTTCAGAGTTAATCCAGCCAGGCCTGCTTATCACCTGACTAAGAAAGTGAAACTCACAAAACCTGATTCACCTAAAAACATGCTAAGGCGATGGGGAAATAATTATCCCCTTAATGAGACTGATGCAGTCTCTAGTCTCCTCTTCTCTAATGTAACTGATGGCAGGTCATCCTTTAAGCCTGCCTGCTTTTCCAAGTTCTAACTCAAAAAGTGCAACTTTCCTTTTCTTCTCATTAATCTTTTTTCCTACAGCAGTCAAAATTCTAAGGACGCTTACTGCAGCACTCTGGACCCCACCCACACTCTGGACCCCACCCCCTCCTCTGAGGCCCATCTGCTTTCTGTCCAACAGCACAGCTAAGTCTGCCGTTGAGTTATCGCCCTCCTCCTGGCAGCTGCCGAGATTTACAGCTTGCCCACCCTGTCACTCTTCTCTCAGACTCTAATAAATTAGCTCCTAGTCTTCCTAATGATTAGGTTTGAAATTCTTTTATTAACGAAACTAAAAACCCACCAAAAAAAAGCCCCAGTTTTGTTGGCGATAACAGAGTTGTCTTGAGAAGTAAGTAATAATATGTGTATAAAACACTTGAAACAGTTTCCTGGCTTTTAGTAACACATTTTTGTTGGATTTTATCGAGACACCAACTTTCTATTTGCACAGAGCCATTTCACATAAATGATGTTGTTCCTCTGACCCATTTTCTGTCTTCAAGATTGTGAGCTCCCAGAAAGGGAAGGTGTGTGTCTTCTTGTGGGAGCCCACAAAGATTTCCCAGTTAGATCTGAGATTGCTTTACACAGCAGGGCTGTATTAGGGGATGGCTTGACCATGTGCATGGTCACCAGGTGTCTGAGATGGTCTGCCCTTGGTTGTGCTGTGGGGAGGTCTTTTAACCCTGGGCATTCCTTTAAAAGCCCGTTGGCAGCTACAGTCAGGGCCTGATGGATAAGGATCCAGGCCCTCCTGAGGCTATTTTGTGTTTCTGTCTGTCTCTCTCCAGCTATATTTCTATCTAATATATCCTGCTGCTACTACTTAAGAGTACCCTGGGGAAAGGCAGGGGTGGGATGGTCCCCACATCTTCTCCATCCTTAAACTTAATGCCAATCACCCTGGGAGAATGCATACCACAGACTCCGCTCCAGACACTCCCCAGCCCACTCCGCTCTACAGCTTTCAACTAGGAAGACTATGGAACTAAGTCCAGTTGCCCTTCTAAGAAATGAAGCAAAGCAGAGTGACACAAAGAATCAGATCAGTAGGTGCTGGAAGGTGGTATCAGGACACGGCACAGAGAGATCTGGAGTGTGGGTATCAGAATAGAAATG
Organism: Peromyscus maniculatus bairdii; assembly: GCF_049852395.1. NCBI lineage: Eukaryota > Metazoa > Chordata > Mammalia > Rodentia > Cricetidae > Peromyscus > Peromyscus maniculatus. The sequence continues at coordinate 40,388,653 of NC_134870.1, forward strand.
TAAGGAATGTATGAAGAAGGGAAGCACAAGTAAGAAAAAGCAATTAGGAGACAGTGCAGAGGGTAGAGCAACCTGCTAGAAGTGGGAGCAGCTGCTCTGTAAGAAAGCAAAAGACAGGGCCCAAGAATGGCTTTCCAGCCCTACCTCATGAGACTTGACATTTCGTTTTATTTAATATTTCACATGCAGAACACCCTCATTCCTGATCTTCCCAGTCAACACTCTAATTAATGGATTATACTTATGAGGGATTTCTGACAAACTATAGTAACTATGGTTTCTTATTTTCTACTTTTGATCCTCTGACTCCGGGGATCCCATGGAGCAGGAAAGACTAAGCATCCTATGGCTGCCTCCAGGTCGTAAATAGCTCGCCTGAGGCATGCCAGTCATACACACACTAAGTGATCCAGATCCCACAACGTGAACCACTTTGTAACTCATTCTCTAAACCCCTCCCGGTGACCTAATCACCCCCAAGAAAAATAATTGTCATAAGTAAACTATGCCAGAAATACATGTACATATTTGTGTCTGTCCACAATGACAGAATTTATTGGACAGCAATAGATTCACGAGGTTTAGCTGTTTTGATGACATTTTATCACATAATTCTGCCTACACTGGTAACTGGCTGAGGCAATGTAGTCTCTTTTATTACAGTCTTAACTAATATTAACTTTCATAACACAGCACAAAGTATATTCATAACCATAGCTAAAAGGATGAATACAAGTTAAAGAGGTTCTGGTAGAGTTCCGAGTGTTTCAGAGAACACTGAGAAAGAGATGTATTGATAAAATAATGAACGAAGCAAGTGCTGGGTGGGAGCTGCTGCTAGAACTGTTGGAGTGGGGGTTTGAGAACAAAGCTGTTGCAGCTGTGAGTGAAAAGCTGAACCAGGTTGAGAGAACAGGAAATAGCAGGTTCTGATGCAGGCCCATGTCCAAGACAGGTGAACAGGTGAACAGGGAGCCAGGCAAGAAGGCTGTTTCAGCAGTGAGAACTGAGCCATGACAAAGATCCAGGGACACTTAGGGAGGCTTTTGCTTATTGGTCCTTGATGCACAGACCAGGTATCAGATGACGGATTGGTGGGGCTAGGCCACTTCAGTATCAGGTGTCCAACACTTTTGAGGGGCCCAATGAGAAGTCACTTCTTCTCTGCCCTAACGTGTCCAATGAGTTCTAAGCCTGCTTTCCCTGATATTATTTTAATACGCCCACGTGCCTCCACAGTTCCAGTTCACCTCAATAAACTCATAGAGTGACTCCCTTTCTAGTCATAGGAATGGGTCCACCCACAGGGTGTGGTGAGCTTTCTCCTTCCAAGTGGAATCAAAAATTGCTTGTAAAATGGAGTCCTGAAGTTGGGAAACTACTGTTCTCAACAATATGGAGTAGCTTAAAGCAGGGCCTTGTCTAACATCGACAGTCATATAATCAAAACAGGTCCTACAGCCCAGAACCCAGTACAAGTACTTGAACTATCCAACTTTCAAGGTCTTTGACTCGCTTTACCTCTGCTTCCTGCAAGAACACTGAAGAATTCAGCTTGAGTTGAAGAAATGACTCAGTGGGTAAAATGATTGCAGTGCAAACTTGAAGACCTCAGTTTGGATCCCCAGCACCCGCATAGAAGGCTGTTTGTCTTTAATCCCAGTGCTGGGAGGCAAAGACAAGGAAATCCTGAAGGCTTGACAATTAGCTAGTCTAGTATAATGAGTGAGCAACAGGTTCAGTGAGAGACCTTCACACATATACATACATAAACACACACACACACACACACACACACACACACACACACACGAGGGAGCGGCAAGGAAGACATTCAGAGTCAACTCCTGGTATAGCAGGAATCTTAAAAGTTCTTAATAATAAAATCAAACCTGAGGCGAGTTATTGGGGTCCATGCTGGTAGATCAGAGAGACAGAACAAGCCACAGCTATCTCACCTCGCCGGATCCTCAGCTGGTCCTGTTTCCTCAGACTGGAAGCCTCTGAGTCCTCATCCGGAATGAATCTCAGCTGAACTGTGTTGCTCCAAAGCCTGAAAGCTTAACCAGCCAAAATCTCCTAGTTTCTGGTCCTCACACCTTATATATCTTTCTACTTTCTACCACCACTCCCTGGGATTAAAGGCTGGCTTTCTGGGATTAAAGGCGTGTCACCATGCTTGGCTATTTCCAATGTGGCCTTGAACTCACAGAGATCCAGAGGGATTCCTATCTCTGGAATGCTAGGATTAAAGGTGTGAGTGCCACCATTTTCTAGCCTTTGTATCTAATGGCTGTCTGTTCTCTGACCCCAGATAAATTTATTAGAGTACACAATATTTTGGGGAACACAATACCACCACATCCTGGCCTTTACATGTGCACACATGTGAACGCTCGCCTGCACAAACACCCTTCATCACAAACCAAAAGACTTCAGCTGACCAGTTTACTGGTTCCTTCTTTTTGCCCATGAGATTCCTACTTCCTCATGAGACCCTGCAAGGCAGGATGCCTCCACTTTTAGGGACTGTACCTATAATAAAAACTAATGTCATAATAATTTCTGTGTTTGTGTGTATTACATATCTGTGGGAGCCCATTTTCAGGTGCCTCATGGCTTTACCCAGCAGGTCCTCATAGAGAGGATGATTAGGACCACGGGCCTGAGTGCAGGTGTCTGAAATGGTCTACACTTGGCTGTGCTTGGCGGGGGAGGGGGGGGGCCCCCGCGAGTCTTTTGCTCCACTGTGGTGGTATTGTGTTCACCAAAATATTGTGTATTCTAATAAATTTATCTGGGGTCAGAGAACAGACAGCCACTAGATACAAAGGCTAGAAAATGGTGGCACTCACACCTTTAATCCTAGCATTCCAGAGATAGAAATCCCTCTGGATCTCTGTGAGTTCAAGGCCACATTGGAAATAGCCAAGCATGGTGACACGCCTTTAATCCCAGAAAGCCAGCCTTTAATCCCAGGGAGTGGTGGTAGAAAGTAGAAAGATATATAAGGCGTGAGGACCAGAAACTAGAGGCATTTGGCTGGTTAAGCATTTGGCCTGGTTAAGCTTTCAGGCTTTGGAGCAACACAGTTCAGCTGAGATTCATTCTGGATGAGGACTCAGAGGCTTCCAGTCTGAGGAAACAGGACCAGCTGAGGAACTGGTGAGGTGAGATAGCTGTGGCTTATTCTGTCTTTCTGATCTACCAGCATGGACCCCAATAACTCGCCTCAGGTTTGACTTTATTAATAAGAACTTTTAAGATTCCTGCTACACTCCACCCCTTGGTGTTTCTATAAATACCCTGGGGCAGAGACAGTCAGGGCTGGTTGGAATAGGTTCCAAGCCCTCTTGAGGCTATCCTGCATTTTCTGTTTATCTCCACAATCTAATCCTTCTATCTAATATTTCCTGCTGCTCGAACTCAAGAAAACTCTGGGGAACTGTGGGGTTGGTAGGCAAATGCCCCACACTTACCTAACTAAAACAAGTGCTACTACTATGTATCAAGTATGTGATAATATCACATAATTGAAAATGGTAGGTGACTTACATTCAGATTAACGGTGTCAGAGACACCAGAGTATAAATAAGTGATTTCTGATTGTGAGAATCAGAAAACCTCTCTAGGGAGACTTGTGTTTCCAAATTTGTGTTGAATGACATGCAAAATGTGAACAAGACTGTAAGGAAGGTTGGAAGCAGTCAGTAAAGGGAACAGATGAAGCACAGGTTGAGACAAGTTGTATTATAGAAAGATGGACCATAAAGACCTGAGGAGGCCAAGCCTGGGGGAAAGCTCAAAGTTGGCTTCATAATCATGCTGCCTTTTTTATTTAAAAAAACAATATTCATTTTACAAACCAACCACAGATCCCCTCTCACCCCTCCTCCCACTCCTCCCTACCATCCCCCCGAACAACCTCCCATCCCTCACCAAAGGGGTAAGTCCTCCCATGGGGGGACAACAGGACCAAGCCCCTCCCCCCTGCATCGAGGGTGAGCAAGGTATCTGATCATAGGTAATGGATCCAGAAAGCCAGCTCATGCACCAGAGATAGATCCTGATCCCACTGACAGGGGCCCCTCAAACAGACCCATCTATACAATCATCTTCCATATGCAGATGGTCTAGTCGGGTCCCAAGCAAGTTCCACAGCTGTCAGTCTAAAGTTCGTGAGTTCCTTATGAGCTTGGTCCAGTTGTCTCTGTAGATTTCTCCACCATGGTCTTGATCCCCCTTGCTCATATAATCCCTCTTCCCTGTTTTCAACTGGACTGGTGTTTGGCTGTGGGTCTCATGCTTCTTTGAAACATTGGCCCTGTGTCTTCTTTGTAATAGTTAGAGTACTTCTGGGTTCATACAGAATGCTAACTCCCAAACAAAGCAAAGCAAAACTTAAGAGTTGCCATTGACTTCTTTATGGGTTTTAGTTACTTCTTTGTTGTGATTAAAAACACCATGCCAAGGCAATTTACAGAAGAGAGGGTCTGTTTGGGTTTATAGTTCCAGGAGGATTAGAGTACATCATGATTGAACAGAGGTGTTGCAGCAGGAACAACTGAGACCTCACATCTCAAACTGCAAGAAGGAAACAGACCAACCTGGGAATGCCATGTGGCTGCTGTAACCTCAAAGCCTACCCCCAGTGATACTCTTCCTCCAGTAAGGCCATATCTCCTGAGCTTCCCCAAACAGCACTGCCACCCGGGGATGAAGCAGTCAAATGTCCAGACTATGGGAGCATGCCATTCAAACCACCACACCATGTATCAGTCACAGGACAAAAGCCAGTAGCTGGCAGGAAAGGATATTTATACAGGTAAAATAATGGCCTTAGCTCAGTTTCTGAAGATGCTCATTTTGATGACCCTATCAACATTTCCAGGATAAACATTTCCATCACTGTGTGACAAATGGAATAGATTTTAAGGTCGTATTTTCAAGAATTAATACTACACGTGCTGCGTGAAAACATTATTCTCAGAGGCATTTTTCAGATGTTTCTAATATAACGTCTTCAAAGAAATCATCCTAAGATGAAATCATAAAGTTTCACAATGTATGATTCCAGAAATAATGCTTGGAAAATGGATTTGTAACTGAAAAATATGAGGAGGTAAAAAAAAAAAAAGTGGTATAGTCAGTGTTTCTGTTCCATTAAATTTTAAATTACTTCAATTACATTCTTTCACCAGGACATAATGGGAATCTGTTAATAGATGTTTGTGAGACATTTCGAGGGAGAGAAAGCACACAGTCAACAGAGTCATAAAATAAAGGAGAAAATCTAACTTCCGTCTTACCAGGTCTCATTCAGATCTTATGGAAATAATCTATAGCTATATGATAACTCAAGGGAACAATTTAACAACAGGATAAGGGTCAAGGCCTTCAAAATAGACTCTTTCTTGAATTCAAAGACCTTGTGGGGAAAAATAGTAGTTACAATTTGATTCATATTTTAACTATAGTCAAATGAGCTTGATTGGGTTTTTTAGCATAATCTTTAAAAAGCCCAATTATTTTCAGAATAGGGAGAAGGTAGGAAAGTCAAATCATTTGCTCCTTGGATGCTTTTTGTTTATACAAGCAATGAAGAGCTAAAAGTACTCATTACACAATAAATATTGATTTTTCAGACTATTGAGCACTTAAGCACATGCAGACATAGGCACTCTGCTTAATTCCCCCAGGAGACTTAACATGTTGGACACACAAGTGGTAGAGTTCATATGGGGACACACTAGGCAGAGATCCTCTGGTCATCAAAACAAATACTTTTTTTTATTCAACTCATAAGCTTCTGTGACTTAAATACAAGTTTCCTTGTTTGTTGAGCTTGAACAGAACAGCATCCTTCACTTCCATCACTCATACAATTGTGCTGGGAATTGTAAACTCACTATAACATGAGACTTGTTTCTATGTCAAATCAGCAATTAATAGATAGACATATATCAACGGATCAGCTCACAGAATTCCATAAGTCTCCCTGCTGGATTTCAGATTAACCAAAGATATCAGTGCATATGGACATCTATCACCAAACATTGCATAATATGTTGGAGATACCAAAGTAACAGGAAGGGCACATGAGACAAGGAGGGACAGAGACTTTCAGGGTGGAGGGGAAGAATAGAACACATGTGATATGAAAGTATAGGAGGACATACTGGGATGCGATGGTTTTGAGTCGGGACTGAGGAGAGGAGCAGGCAGAAGAGAGGTTAAACAAAAATTTGTTCCTGCTTGCTGGCTTTCATACTGCTAGGAGGTAAGACAGACTACTAGGGGAGAAAATCCACCAGTGAATTTGCTCAGGGATGAACCCTGCATGCTATAATACTGACCTTCCAGATAAAATGTGCCCCTAGTTTGTAGTATTATGAATGTTATAAGGGTAGTCATCCAGGTTCTCATTGGATTTGAGATGCCTCTCAACAGGAGGAATTCATACTGAGTACTGTAAGCTTGGTTAAAAGCCAAGTCTAGGGAGATCAAGGGCCATAACGTAGAACTTTCTATTGTTGTTTTTAATAAATGGGTGCATTTCAAACTGCATTCTAAATATTTATGTTTAAACCCATAGATTTGTGTTGATCTCATCCCTGATCAGAGAAACATCATAGTAGGCAACAGTTAATATAGAGATTCATATCGGGTCAAACTGTTGAGAATAATTCACTATTGAGTTCTCAGCTCCAAACAGTATATTATATCACAACACACCCCACGAGGCCCAGAGAACCACATAGTAGAGGTTAAGAAAATATAACAGCTGGACAATGGGGACAAAGGCTATGAAACACTGTCTTCTGGACACAGTGTGGCTGTTGCACACATGAACTAACAATGGTTGTGATTACAGCACAAGCTTGAACAAGTCAAGCCCTTCAAGATTCCAATATGGGTGGAGGAGGGGCACACCATACCCCACTTCTAGCTAAAGAGCTCTTGAAACTTAACGGATCCTATGAGAGAGAAGCCAGGTTTCTTCAGTGATCTAGCCACTAATAAGTTGTCTATGATTCATAATCCCACCACTGTGCACATGCACTCAATCCTAATTAAACCCTATGAGTTAAAGAAATAAAAAAAAAAAACACTGAAAGCCATAGGGGAATATATTGAGAAGAAAGATTCCAGAGGAAGGATAAGAAGGATAGGAGAGGGGGATGTGGTAAATATGATCAAAATTAATTATATACACAAATGGAGAGTAAATAAAAATTCACTGTTGTGGGGAAGAACATGAGATGACCCTGTCCTCAAGGTATTCACAGGGCATAATGCAGACTGGAATGGCTAGCTAGCAATGCTCTTCACTAAATATTAAGTGCCAAATACATGCTACAGAAAATTAGTGTCCGAAGAATTCTACTTACGGGCCACAACTTCAGTCAGGAGAATAGGTAAACACATTGAACTCTGTCCTAGTAGAGTATCTGAAGGTATAGTTCAGTATAGTTCCTGATCTATGATCTGAGTGAAAGTTCTGAAGCAAGCATTCCAGAAAGTGTAGATAATTTTCCAGTGGTGACACCAAACCATCTCTGATGAGTTAGACACACTTGTCCTCCTCAGAGAAGTCTCTTGTGACTTATTGGTATTGGAAGTGATTTTGTTGATGCTATTGTTGTTTGATCCAAAAATATCTAGAATGTCATCTACAGGGATGGCAAGAGCATTCTGCATGTAGAACCACATCTGTATGCAAGACTGATGGCCTGTGTTCAACTCCAGGAACCTGTGGTGGAACAAGAGAATGGATTCTTCAAAGCTGTCCTACCACATGCACATGTATGCATACTCACAGACAAATCACATATACACAAATGCCAAAATGATAAGTAATAAATAAATATTAACTTTAAAAATAATAGCATCTGAATATCAATACATGGAGCCAAATGATAATGCAGCACATGCAATGTGTAAAATTAAACATTAGGGGCTGAAAAGATGTCTCAGTGGCTTAAACCACTTGCAGAGGACATGAGTTTGATTCCTAGCAGCCATATGGTGGCTCACAAACATCTGCAACTTCAATTCCAGTAGATTCAATATACTTTTTTAATGTTTATGGGTACCTAGTTCACATGTGGTACACAGTCACACATGTGGCCAAACATTTATACACATGAAATAAAAATATTTAAGCAGATCAGTTATTATTTTATCAAAGTAGTGACAAGTGTTTCTGCTACATTTAGTTCTGGTCTTCTCTTGGTTTCTTGTAACCAGGCAAACATCTGGGGAATGTTGCTGTTTAGTTGCACAAGCCTTTAAATAAGTCAGATCATATCTCACATTCTAGCTTAATCATTATTAGTCATAAGACCTTGACCAAATTGTGGTCATCTATGTGTCATCCTGTTTAAAAAAATATGAAGGGTAAACACAACTCAGAATCATGAGTATCCAAGTAGATAGTACACATGAAACACCTGATGTTTAACCAGTATATGTAAAAACTAGATGTTTCTTTTTTGATCAAGCCTGAAGGCAGTATTTAACCACTAAAAAAGAAAAAAAAAAGGAAAACACAATGCCAAACAACTCTTCTACCACGTTTAGGACTGACCAAAGCCACATTGCCAGCAGCAGATCTAAATGGCTATACACCACAGAATATAGAAAATGTTCAGGCCAAAATGTCAGATTCCTAAAGAAATGATGAGAAAGTACAAGAGCCTTAGCTATAAACAGCTCAGATCATCCAGGGAGAAAATAGAGTACAGGCTCTACAAGGTCCTGTGGAGACTGGGCTACTGTCAAATTTTGTCATTTGATAGGATCTCTCTCTCCACCTAAAGCTTACCTTCTACATGACATGTATACTACCAACAGCCTCCTCCTCCCTCCTCATTAGAGAGGATGTATTGAATAAGACCTAGAAAGATTTACACTGTGATGCTGTCTGTGGGAACTCAAGTACAGTGATTTATTTCAGTATCGAATTCAAAACTTGTACCAGACATCCTTCATTATCATCTAATATGAATCTATTTGATTAACTAATTTAAAATCATGCATAATTCATCATATGCATTGTTCATTTGTAGTTCAGCATTCATTTCTCTAGATGTGATCCTGTATTAGCTCTGCTGCACTGTTTTCGATGCATTAAATGATGAAGATGTGTATTTCTTTATTGACCAACAGAGGAGGGCTCATTTTACAAAGTGGGTCCCTAATTTCTCTATGTAGCAAAAAAATACTTCAAAACCCTTTCATATACATTGCCATTTTAAACTCCCATAATTATGTTTTACAAACCTACTAATAATATTTAATTTATGTTAAAAGCAAGGAATTCATAATATCAAAAGGCTGATTTGCGCATGTAAAATATAGTAATATGCTTAAATCTAGAATTTAAATCTGGCTTCTAACTGTGGCAATTTTCTGATGATCAACATGAAAATAACAGTGTATATACTTTAAGCTATAGGATTACTGAATCAATTTTAAGTTCTGTCACTATTAATATGACAAAAAGTGGGGCCACATAGGGAAACACTTGGGTCATTCAAGGAGGCAGAGGAAACAAGTGGAATGTGTAGACTGTGAACCGAACCTCCCACAAAAGAAAAAAAAAATCCATACCTATTCAAGGATGATTGACTGACTAGAATGTCAGTAATTGTAGAGTATTAGAGTGTTAACAGATGGGAAATCAAATTATTTTGGATCACCCCTGGTTTGACCTAAATCTACTCACAGAGACCTTAGCTCCCACCAACCCACACGCTAGGAATGCCATCACATAGCAGTTGGCCACAATAGGGACTTCCCTATTTTTTGTAACCTGCCTACCTCATGTTCCTTCAATGTATTTATGGCTTTTGTTGTTTTTCTAAAACTATGAAAACTTGGTGAAATTGTTACCGCATTGAAAGATGGTATTTAGTATGCCCTAAATCCATGTTCACAGGCCATATTCATTCATATTTCACTTCAGAACAAATGCTCTTCTTCCTTCTTCATTGATGGGGCATTTATTATGGCGTTAAGGGGAAGGAGTCGGGAGGGATGTTAAACTGGACTCATCCTGGCTACTTTGATTAATGTCATCAGGGGCTGGAACATGACAACTCTCTGTAATGTTTTGGTATCAGGTCCTGAGACAGATAAAGCAGGAAAGAGCATTGGAAGAACAAGTAGCTGACACTAAAGTGCTGTCATGTGAAGCTCAGACAAAATGGACTAAATCTTGAATACTGTTGGTTATTAACAAGATGAGCAGGGCAAAGCCAATTATAGAGTTCACCTAAAAAGCAATGCCCAATACATTACTTGAATGTAGAGGTCTACAAGGAGTCAGAAAGTTTTTGAAGAGGCCCATCCTACCAGGATGTTCTATTCAAGAATTTCTCATTGTTCGCTAAGGCTTCAAAAGACTTTTGGTTCCCTAGGCTATAAGTTATTGTTACACCATTCCCATAATAGCATCAGTCTGTACACGTACCAATCATCCGATCACTTCACATACACGGCCATAACCTTTGTAGAGTCATTAAGCATGCCTTACAAAGACAATGACACACTCTGCTTGCAAGTGCTTTTATTAAATTCCACTTTTATTAAATGCAGCATCCAAGAAGTTTTAGCTCAAAGGAATAAGACTGCTCTTCACTCCAATTTAGCTACAAATTCTCAGTTCACAGGTGTCCAGTATCACACTAATATTCTACAATAATAGATACAAGGACATCAAAAGCAGGGAGACTATTATTTAATATATTCATTGGGACACTTTTAAATGTTAAATGGATCACTGTTAATAACTATGTAGGGACAGCAAACATAGATAAGTTCAACAGCAGGCAAACCGTAATGTGTCAGCATATGAGTGGTAAGTCAAGGAAATAAATGGCAGTTCACCAGGACATGAGGACACATATCACCTATAGTCTTCAGAGAATAATAGCATTTGAAAGCTGCTCTTCAATCAGTTGACTCCAGGAATGTCTTCCCAAATGTCCACAGGCTAAGTGGATATCAAGATTTACACAGTTTTTGTGGTGGTTTGAATGAGAATGGCTTCCTATAGGCTTATATGCTTTAATACTTGGTCCCTAATTAGTGGAACTCTTTTAGGCTTAGGCAGTGTGACTTATTTGAGAAGCTGTGTTACTGGGGATGGACCTTGAGGTTTCAAAAGACTCTCACCATTCCCAATGTCTCTTGTCACTCCCAACCTCTCTCTCATGGTTGTGTCTCAAGATGTGAACTCTCATCTACAGCTACAGTACCATGTCTCCCTGCCTATAGCCATGCTCCCTGCCATGATGATCATGGACCATGGACTTTAACCCTCTGAAACTGTAAGCTCCAAATAAACCCTTTCTTTTATACATTTCATTGGCTATTGTGTTTTTATCACAGCAACAGAAGAGTAACTATGACTGCCTTCTTTGAGAAACTATGGCAATGGTAAATTTCACAATCTGAATTTACCTTAAGCCCTAAAAACAATCTGTGAAACATTATGACCTAACCAAGATCTCAACACATTACTGAGAACATAGTTATATAGAGGAGATCAAAAGTAAGAAGACTTCATGGTAAACTGATAAGTTTGATAAGAATAGCTCATTCAACATCTTTTTTGTGTTCAACTCAGGTGTTACAGAAGGAAAATCTAGGAGGTGACATTACACCTAAGGTTTCTAGGAGGGCGCTATGGCTAAAAACAAGGAGGTAGTAAGCGTTATGCCAATACTCTAAACCCAAGCCCAGAGCTGATTTATTTCCATGTGGAATGTTGCTTCATAATGCATGTGCTAACTATAGAGTATCCTAAAAGCACAGTAGAAAGTTATAGAAGGTATATGTTCATGCATAATAAGGCCATGGTGGGTAGCTTCAAAAATATTAGAGGAAGAGAAGATAGTAAGTCAGGTGACTGTGGTCAAAATATACTATAGAAATGTATGAACATTTCACAATGAAACTCAATTAGCATCCATGAATAATATGTGCTAATGAAGGCTGAAAGTATTTGAGGACTTCAAGGAAGAAAACAGTAACAGCAACATGGAAGCAGGATTTGAAAATAGCACTGAACAATGGAAAAGGTTTTGACACTCAAGGGAGACAAGAGGAATCTGGAAAAAGGAATCAATGCAAGAAAATGAAGAAAGAAAAGCACTGAAGTGTTTGGGGTCTATGATAGGAAAGGTGGGCCAAGGACTAGACTGTGGTCATCAAGCTGCATCCTTTCTGACACAAACTTCTTTATAGCTGTTGCAGAGGGATGGCTCAGTTATAACCTCTAAACATTTCTGTGATTATTCATGAGTATTACATGCCTTTGGGAAATAGAATATTGATGGATGCATTTGTACTCTCAGACGCAAAGGTAAAATCCCCCAAGTCAGCCCAGCTGCGAGCAACCTAGATAAGAAATGAAGCTATGCAGAGTTTTTAATATAAACGCAAAACTGGGAAAAATAAGTTTGCAAACTAGCAAAGTTCTCTTTCGATTTTTGCACACTAAAGCCTTAAATAAAGTACAGCTATTTCTGGATACCATAAGAACTTGAAAGATGTGTTCAAATGCTTTTGAATTTCTTGAAAATAAAGGGTGATCTTTCTTTGGGACAACATGATAAAATAGTTAGGACATTAATTTACAATTCCTACAGAAAATACCTTACAGACCTTTTACTGATAATAGGTGACATTTAAATTGTGCTTGCTACATGCTAAATACTGTTTTAGACATACTGTTTAGATATTTACCAAAATAAATGCATGTTAAAATGAAATATTATCACCCCCAAACAACTAAACAAATTGATAAGAAGGCTGGAGAAAGAACCATTGATAATCTACCAACTGGGCTCTGAAAAAGAAAATGTTTTGAAAACCCCTATTACAGGTTTCACACAGTGGACATCACAAACCCAATGATAGTGAATATTAGCACAGCTCCTTCTAGGGGAACTGTGAGAATACTGAAGAATGGTAACAGATACGTTTATTTGCCTTGTATAGTTCCAAAGAAAAGATTGCTTGATAATATTTTTAAATGAAGAAATTCAATATTAAAGTTGGAATGTCTGGCCAGGCAGTGGTGGTGCACACCTTTAATCCCAGTACTCAGGAGGCAGAGAAAAGAGGATCTCTGTGAGTTTAAGGCCAGCCTGGTCTACAGAGTGAGTTCCAGGACAGCCACAGCTACACAAAAAAACCCTGTCTCCAAAAAAAAAGTGTAATGTCTGTGTGTCCTTTCTTTTTTTTAAAAAGAGGGTCCAGAAACTGGGTGCCATCATCATATAGAGCAGTCATATTTGACTGACTTGTCAGTCACCTCATATTCCCTTCAGATAGATGGTCTACATGCTCTACTCTTCAGTTCATGGCCATCCCCAGTCATCTATTTCCCTGCCCAACAGAATAGGAGTTTTTAAAAAAATGTAGAAAAACACATTCAAAAGGCTAAATACAGATTATGAGGAAGAATGGCTGGGTCCATTGCTGTACCAGAACAAGTTTACCTTGGAATTTCAACTCAATTGTGAGAAAGTAGAGTTTCACATAATATGGACAACCTGCTAAAAGTTGAACATAGGGTTTTAAATCACTTTTCCTTGCCTTTATAATGTTTTCATGCCAGAACTAGAGATGATATAGGTCAACCCTTCCTTTATAAATATGGATTCTTGAGTTTGGTGGCACAGTGAAATCCTTAGAGTCCCCCCCATCACTTTTGATTTCTTCATACATCTTTGGCTCTCAACAACCATCAGTGTTCTGGATGGTTGTTTCAGGCCACTTTTGTCCATAAAGTCTCCTTTTGTCCATTCTAAAATATTTTATTGTTATTTGAATTTATGTGATATATATACACACACATATATATGTATATAGTATATGTGAATGTGTATTTAAGAGGGAAGAAGAAAATGTAGTTTAATCTAAAGTTAAAAGGATTGAGAATACAATTAGTTCCAATCATTAAATACAAATTATTAAAATTAACTAGACTTTGTTTTTTTTTAAAAAAAAAAAAAGCATAGTCTATCCAAGGACATCCAGTCAATATTTTCTACCATAGGCCTGAATATAGCCTTAAACTTGGACAAAAAGGCCCTATTCACAGATGTATTCTAGAACCTCCAGAGATCTTTCTTGCCTTGTCATTGAATTCTAGTATCAAACTAAAAGGGAATTCTTAAACTGAGAATAGCTTCACTGAAGTTAAAGAGAGAAGAAATAGAGAGCACAAACTAAGTTTTCATACAACTTCAAAGGTTGTAATCAGCGCCAGCACACCCTGGTATGATTATATTAATTTTCTGGGCTACAATAACATGATTTCACAGCCTGGATTGCTTAGCCAACAGAAACATTCCCCCACTACTCTGAGGCTGAGTCTCAGACTAGAGTGTTAGCAAGTATGATTTACCTCCAGGCCTCTCTCCTAATGGCCACAGACTACCACATTCTCACTGTCCTCACATGGCCTTTTCTCTGACCATGACTTGCATCTTTCCTCATTAGGAGGTCACCAATCATAGTGAGTTGGAGCCCACCATATCATTTGCTTTAACTTCCCATCTTCAAGGACCCTATGTTCACATTCTGAGTTATGAGTGAGGCACTATTATTTTAACATAAGTTTGGAAGAAATGAAATTGAAGCCATAATGACAGCATAAATTAAAAGAAAAGAAACAAAATCAGATGGATAAGAATAGAACACTGAAGAACAAAAGGAGTGTGGGGTCCTTAAATTTTAAACCTTGATATCTCCCTTGACACACCCTAGTCTTGACCCTTAAGATATTGAATTGCTAGGACAGTAGCCCCAGAAAAAAAAGTTGAAATTGAGAGGTCATCCAGCTACTGATCCAAATTCTCAGTCAATTTCACACATATGCCAGACATGAGGAAAGCTTGGGACCATTGGAATAATCCGAATCTTCCCTATTTAAAGCTTTAGAGGGTACACAGAAGAGGACTTTTAAAAGGTGGTTAACAGGGCACTGATGGGCATCGAGTTCCCCTAGATATGTCTCTTATCCAAGTTATCAAGCATGTTAAATTACACCTGTTATTTTTAAAGTGATAATTATGTAGATGAAATAAGACCAAAGAGAGGCTAAGAGCAAACATTTCCCCAGATGATGGTAACGCAGTAAAGAGTGCCACTGGGCCGGCACTCTATCCCACCCACCAGAGGGCAGAGGATATGGGGAAATGAAGTGCAAGCAGAGTCATAACCGAGGGGTTCTAAGCCTGTATTTTCACAGGGTAGGTATCACATTCAAACCTTTTGGATTCGGAGGCTGGTGTTCTAGCACATAATTTCAAAACACAGAGTGTCAGGTGCTCCGGAGTTTTTCATATCAGTGCAGCATGATTCATCCCTCTCTCAAGTCATCCACTCAAGTATCAAGTCTCAATGAGCTGATCAGTATGCTTGTGCTATTTTTGTTGTTTCCTCTGGCCATCGCCAGATGCGAATTTACAGCAGAGAATAACACACCATGTGAAACCTCTAGCTTTATCAAGGCCACTAACCACAGTCGTCTTCACCAGGCAACTGCCTTAATTGGGGGATATTTCAGTAATTGTGATTAAACACTTTCAAAACAACCTTCAGTTTAATTGTGATGTAAAGTTCACATAATTTAATCACTTAGTCTGTAAAAGATGGCTCAAAAGTGACTTACTTAGTGGCTGTCTTATCTTAACATGAGAGAATTTTCCACTAATACCCTCAACTATAAGAAGCCTTGCTGTAAGTAATCCACTGTTCCTTAGATATAATGATAGGAAAGAGATAAATGCATTTATGCAAATAATTAGAGCCAGGAAGCAATCTTTTTAAGTCCTATGTGGTGAGATGAAAGACTATAGTGAGAAGCTCTAAAAAGTCTAACAATTATGTGTGAGATTTGCGGTATCTTCAGCAATATGATCTTACCATCTAGTTCTTGGAGGCAGCTGAGGGCAAGAGCAGTAGCCTGCATGTTTGGGGAGTGTCTTAGACTGTCCTGACCAACAACCTGGAAGCTTCTCATGCTTGTCACTGTGACTTTTGTTAAATAGTCTGTGTCTCTTGTGTCTGTGAATCACAGTATGGCTCTAGAGCACAATACAGCATTTCTCAACCTGTGGGTCATGATCCTTTCTAAGGGGCCACCTAAGATCATCAGAAAACACAGATATTTACAATGCAATTCATAACAGTAGCAAAATTAGAGTTATGAAGAAGCAACAAAAATAATTTTATGGTTGGAGGGTCACCACAGAATGAGGAACGCTATTAAAATGCCATAGCATTAGAAAGGTTGAGAGTCATGGGCATAATAGTACATAGTCAAGGGCAGCATATGACAATGTAGTATAGTATACAATATAGTATAATATATCATATAGTATACAGCATGGTATACTATAGTTAATAGTATGGTATAGTATATATTGTTCAATATAGTGACTACTACAGGATAATATACAGTATAGTATAGTAGATAATATAGTACAGTATATTGTAGAGTTTGTAGTATAGTATGGTATATCATAGTATACTATATGGTACAGTATAATATGATATATTGTATAGTAGAGTTCATAATATGTTGTGTTATGCTATAGTATAGTATAATACAGCATAGTACAGTACAGTATGCTTCCTGGTAAAGTATAGTATAGTGTATGGTATTATATAGTATGATATAATATGGTATAATGTAGTATAGTATAGGTTCTGTTTATTGAACAACAGTGAGTGAATAGAAGAAAGAAGGAATTTAATTAAAAATCTTTATGCTCATTTCACTGTGTTCACCCTACAACAGACCTGATTAATTTTCCATGAAGAGTTAACTAAGCAGCATTTTCTTCAGTGATAGATTATGTATTAGCTAAAACAAAAGCATCATTGCCAGAAAAGGTACCACAAAGAACCCCTAAAATTATATCTGATGAAATTTCCCCATCTGAGTTGTCAATGTTCCCATTAAGAGCCATAGACTATATCACAAAACTCAACACCAGGCATGAGAAACTCTCCTTTGATTTGTTGATCAGGATTGTCCAAGGGAGTCTCCAAAATTTATAAGCTATTATAAACTATTTTATTGCCCTTGGTTGACCCCTAGAGGTATAATATAAGTTTCTATCTTAAGACACTATGCACTTCAGATGCAGGGCCCAGAGGACTTCAGCTGGATCTGACCTGAAAGGCTCCTCCCAAATGACCAGTTTTCATGATACCAGAAGAAATCATGCAAGCCCTCAAAGGAGAGAAGAAGCAATTAGTTCTACCTAACTATGACACCTATGAACTACATCAGTGGCAAGCATGGCAAGATAACACTGGGTGTGAAGTGTTGACACCCATACTTTAGTAGTAACCAACAGCTCTCTAATTACACTGTACTATTAACTATATATTAAACAAAATTATTCCTGTTCACTGGACGCCTAGCCATGTGAAGTCAGGGGTCTTGGAGGAGAACTTACATCTGCCACTTTACTAAACAAGTGTAATCCCTGACTACATTCTCAATATTTGTCCTGATACCCACAGAGAAGTACAGTTCTCAGCCCTCATCAAGGAAACTTCTCTCTGCAACCAAGACCACTACAAAAAGCCACAACCAATCAAAATGCAGCATTGTAGAGCCTAGTCCCTGTGGACACATCTAAAATACAGTTCCTGCACCTAAGGCTCAGAGATCGTGGTAAAAAAGGCATGGCAGAAAGACTGTAAGAACCAAAGGAACCAAGAGTTGACTTTGAGATTTGGGTCAAACTACACTCATGGAGTTCATAAGACTTGAACATGGATGACACTGATAGACGTGCAAACATGGAGCGGGGGTGTTCTGGAAGCCTCAGCCCTATACAAAGAACTACTGGCAACCAATGAATGCAGAGAATTATAGGGAGAGTTAGAGAAGAGCAACAGCAAAGGGAAAGAAAGCAAGAGAGAGAAGTCATCCTCCCCAGGAAAGAGCAGACCAAGTGGCTATCTGATACAAAATGGTCAGCCCTGAAAATATGTACATACAAGCAGCATTATAAGGACTGAGCACGTTGCCTTTATGTGTGTATGTGTGTGTGTGTGTGTGTGTGTGTGTGTGTGTGTGTGTGTAAATTATACACACACATATGCAATAACAATTTTTTAAAAAGAGGCTAGGAATTTGAAAGAGAGTAAGGGGATACAAATACATGTGAGGGTTTGAATGGGAGAACAGGAAAGGGTAAATAGTATAATTATATTATAATCTCAAAAATAGAAAAAAAATATCTTAAAAACAAATGAAATAATCTCATTCAGTGTGCAAAGATTTCCCAGGCTATGGGTGAGTCTTCTAGAAAATAAAAGATCAACACTTCTCAACCGGATCTGTAGGTACTTGATTTCTCACAGGCTCAAAGAAATAGTTTTTCCTCGGAAGAGACAGAGAAGGATGACACTCCTGAGAACAGTTGGTGTTTGTCTTCTCAGGACATAGTACCTGCAACCACCAGTTTCAGGCCAGTATTTATACTCAGTATTTGAATTTTCAGTACATGTCTAGCTGTAGCTGGAAAAGGCTAGCTCTTCAATGGGAAACCTTGATACTGACAAAAAGAATAATGCCGGCCAGGTTAAAAACAAAAAGCAAAACACCCCACTGACTTCATCCTTCATAGACAGAAAATGAGCATTTCTACCCATGCAACAAAGCATGTCCAGGTTAGAACTAGAAAGGCAAGTGATTGTAACATCTTAGGGTGTATCCTGAGATTTCAGGACTAAGGTGTTTGGAAAGAAGGGCTTACTTTTCTGTTGCCAATTTCATAGTCACTGGTTTCTAGTAGCCCCTCCACTTCTGTCCTGCACCCCCTCCCATTTAATTTCCATCGATTGGAGACAGAACCAACAAATAAGGGAAGAATGACTTCAAGTGACTGAGAACACAGACAAACATAAAGACATGCACATCACAGCTGGACACTGCTTATCACTCACGGTGCAGAAATTTTTGAAACTCCTAGATTAATTTTTCATTACTCCCATCCTTCCTATTTATAAGTAAAGCTATTGTCTATTCCATTTTATATCTTTGGGGAGTTCCAGCCCTGGTTTACTCATGCTCTGCAATCTAAAATGTGGGTCAAGAGCCCATTACAATCTCCTTCAATGAATTATGATGTACTTTACAGCAACAGACATTTCTTCACAGTGATGGCTTCACTTTACTTTCTTAGCCAAGCCAAGCTATTCTCTTCTTGCCAGCTTCCCCAGCTTACATCCTATCAGTAATTACAGAGCCCTCTAGATCAAACTTAACAACGATCATACAAATTGTACACCAATGAGACAAAAATATATGTAATCTCAGAGAACTGAGTGAAAACAGTTGTTGGGAATTACTACAAATCTGTTGTACAAAGAAACTCATGTGAATTTGTTCCCCCCAATAATACATGCAATTATGTAGATAAGGAAGCTAAACACAAAGACTAGAGTCAGATTAGAAAGCATTATTATCAAATACATAAATTTTTCTTTGATTTTCTTTTTATAAAATTCTATACATTTAATTTTAACATACTTTGTGTTTTAGAAAAGTTTAGGTTCACAGAACTTAAAATGGAACAGAACGTATGGAGATTTCCCATATACCTTCTACCCCACATCTGCATAGTCTTTCTATTATCACCATCTCCCCACCAGAGTAATGCTTTTGTTACAACTGATTAGTCTACTGACATGTAATCACTCAGAGTCTTTACATGGGCTCTTGGTGGCATACATTCTACGGACTTAGGCAAATGGCTCATGTTCACCATGACAGCATCATACAGAGTAGCTTTACTGACTGAAAAATCCTCTGTGCTCCAATTACTCATCCCTCTCATATGCCCAATCCCTGGAAATTACTGATCTTTTTTTCCTCCATAGTTTTGCCTTTTCCAAAGGATCATTTCTTTGGAATCATTCATTATATGGAATTCCAAGACAGGCTTCTTCACTTGATAATCGTCATGTAAACTTCTTCCATGTACTTTTATGGAACATTTAGCATTAAATTTATAATTTAATTTAATATACTAGAAGGATACAAACACACACACACACACACACACACACACACACACACAATTCCCTCATTGAAAAGGAAATCAAGTATTTCTTTCTCATGCAACTCCATTGAGATCAACATGTGTAAGTGTGTGCCTTGTTCTTCCAGGTTTTGACCCATGTGCCCTCCTCTTGCTTATTTTCATATATACATATATATCATATATGTACATACATATATACATTTATATATCATGTGTATGTACATACATATATACATATATATATATATCATGTATGTGTACATACATATATACATGTCCTTCAGAGATACCTTAAATGAAGAAGTAACACTAACCCAAGACTGAGAAGTGTATAAAATATAAGGGAAAGGGTGTTTCAAGAAGGCCCAAGTGTGAAAGTTCTTAGGTAGAAGGAGCTCAGGCATTTTAGGAAAGTAAACTGAGACCAGAGTAAATCAAAGGGGTAAATGAGTCAAAACATACACAGAAAGTAGGTAAGGACCAGACTTCACAAAGCAAACATAGCCATCTTAAGTGTGATTGTTTCTTAATCACAAATATATATATATATATATATATATATATATATATATATATATATATATATATGTTGGAACATTTTAATAGCTTTTGAAAAGCTACTGTTTGCCTTGTAACAGTTGAATTGGAAAGAATTCAATGCACTACAGAGACAGTTAGTGTCTGAAGACAAGAGCATGGAAAAAGTTAAGTTAAAAGTGCCGCTAGGCTCAGGGATATGGTGAGAAAATGAGCCCTAGATGAATAAAAGCATATTTGGAAGCTTAGAACTTCAGGACAGTTCGTGTGCTTCAGGTTTGTGCTATTGGGTCAACAGAGGCTATATCAACTCTAATGAAGAAGCTTGGACAAGCACCAAATTCTTGGAGGAATGAACAGGGGGTTGAACACTGAAAGAATCCTTTCATGACATATCAAAAAATAACAGTATGAGAATGAGAGACAATGGTTTTATCTAAGATAAACACTTATCCAAATCACATAATTTATTTTCCCCATTCAAATCTGACCCTCCCCAATTCTCACAGAGGGAATCCCAGGATATCTCCTTCAACTCTATAAATAGGGAAATGCTACGTACTTCCTGTAGGCGCTCTCTTCCTCCTCCAACAAAGAAGCTGTTTATGGGATAAAATGCAAAGCAGAAAACACACTCCTTTTATGAATCTAAAGTAAACTCACAGTAAGTCTGGAATTCCTGATGGGAGGACACTCGAGGGTTATGGTCCATCACATGTATAAATATACACTCACAGCTCTGAGGGTCAGGACAGCTCAGTACATATTAAACTGCTTACAAGAAAGCAGTCACAGAGTTGTAAGCTTAAGCCTGGCATTAGAGAAATGAGCCATAAAAGGACAACTGGCAGACAGATGAATGAAGGGGCTCTGAGAGTTGAAGCCTTTTCTTGAGTATCATTTATAGCAGCCTTACTTTATCTTTTTCTTGTCTAATATTTTATAGCTAAAAAGTAGGAAAACATATTCCTTAAGCTTCAACCAAGATGATGATACCCTAGATAGAATTATCAAAGGTATACACAATACTAGAAAGTAGTGATCTCCCCAGGAGTCCGTGCATGTCAAATTTTCTGAGTCCTCAATACATGGCCAAGACCTGAGAAACACACTTGATATATTTCTTTTAATTTAGCTTGGCAATAAACACTATTTTCAGATAAGAAAACTTAAGATAAAATGACAGACATAATACTATAGTTATATGAAGCTTATACATAATATCCATGTCACCAGAATTATTAACCATTTAGGTAAACCTACTTAATAATCTAGAGCTCATAGTGATTATTACTCTTCAATATGCTGTTATTTAAGACTATGACTTAAAAACATAATCTAGCATATTATTTCATTGCTACAAACTCTTCACTGATGTACAAAATCATATCTATGTTACATATTGCTTTTCCAAAAATAAAATCAATGGGCAAAAAATATATAATTTTAAAAATCATCTAATACTCATGATACACTTTGAAGTAATACTGAAGAAAGCATCAGTAAATAATCTTAAGGGGAAAAAAAATAAGGTTGAACGCATCAGAAAGCACATCAGAGTCCTGAAGAGCAACTTCACTTTGCTCTCAGATTCTGTTGCTCCATTTGTGTAGGTACATGTTTTAATGCCCTCTTCCAGCGCAGCTGACGACACTTGAGTGCTTGTCTGCAGGCAAAGGAGACATCATTCCATTCCAGTGCATCTTCACCAAAGGGCAAGTCTGCTCTGATAACATTTCAGATGGGATCTGGAGATTTTGCTCTGGACCTCTGGTTCACTAGTCCGATCTACACTGATTTGTGCCGACATGTAAATGGGGGCCAGCTGCTTAGAAAAGTGAATCCCCTGAACTTTCAGATCAATTGGAATGGACGATGTCATAGTGAACTGTTGAACTACTTTGGCAGTTGCATATTTTGATTTTCAAAAGGGAACATAAAAACAGACAAGGGGTGGAAGTCCTGCTGCTGGATCCTAGGCTGTACACCAATGACCCCAAGTCATATGTGCTCATGTCACTTTACAGATGGCTTCACTCTGTGTCCCCAGCATGTGGGGTTATTAGGTTACACTAGTAAGACCAAATTATTCACAAAAATAGGATTGCTGGGAGTTACTGTTGGAAACTACTGACAGACAAGGAATTTGTTAGAGAAAACAAGCATTTGGTGATTAAATTTTTAATGATTAATTTTATAGACCACCAGATATGAAAGTGCCCTTTGCTACTAACTTTTAAATAAGGTCAGATTAAATTAATTAAAGATATTTGATATGTGGCTGTATTTTTTAAGCCAAGTGCATTTACTATATTGTGGGTGTAGGTATGTTTGAAAAATTTAGCCTATTACAACCTAAGTAGAAACGAATTGCCTATGGCCTGACTTTTCAATAAATAATGTATCGGAGCAATCCAATTATTGTTTTAGTAAAATGCCTAGCATTACATAGCCAAATGTGAAAAGAAATCAATATTAATTTGTGAAGTTGAGTGTAAGAACCTTAGAATGTGAAATAGTTACAATAAAAACTCCAAAAGTGATTACAAGACTTGGTAATTGTGCAGATAATAGCAACAATGTACGGTTACCAGTGTTTTTTGCTGTAGCAAAAGCACTTGAAAGTATTTACTAAACTGGCTTCATAAGCTATTAAACATGCAAAAATGTTTGTTGAGTTCATGAGTTATTTGTTAATGTGGAATTTTAGAGCTTTCACCGAGTATTCAAATCAGTATAGTTTCATAATTGAAAATCCGTCATACAAAATGGACTCTACAATGAATACAGAACATCTTAAACATCTAATTTCTGTCTCTTTCAGCCTCATAGGGTTCATTTCTAGACCTCTAGAAAATCCTTCATGCTTTGACTTCCAATAAATATTAGTCAGGATTTCCTTTCCTATGAATTATATTAAATTATCAATTAGATTTTATGCATTTAGTTTATATACTGTGTATATAATCCCACATATGGTGCAAGGCTTCCTGGCCTAGAGCAATATGTATGTTTTAAATAAGCTGAATGGGTAACTTCAAAGCAAAAGGTCAAAGGAGGTGCTATGATGGGAGTCAGCAAGAAAATATGAGCAATTACAGACAGTGAGAGGGGAAAATGAAAGGTCAAGTTTAAAAAGGAGTCCAGGGTCCACCAATGCCTCCCTACTCCCCATCACACTTACCAACATTCTTACAAAGTGATTTTCTTTGCTTAATCAGTGTGTTCCCATGGTTTATATTTTTAAAAAAAGTTTCCCATAGCCAAAATTGTACTTCTCCTGAGATGGATTTCATTAAGACAAGAGATACCTTTGTTCTTCTTGTACCTAAACCAATCCCAGAAATAGCCAATGTCTCTTGTTGGTGACAAGCTGTCATTTATAGGACTTCTCCTCCTTTTTCTGGACATCTTTTGAACTTCAAAAAGAGCTCTACCACACCTGGCAAAGTTCGAACCAACCCCAGAAGAAGGTCACTGTGGATCCTCTCTTGAAGTCTTCTGGGGTTTTTGTTTTTCATTAAAAACAAAAAACAAAAAAGCAATGACCCTGCAAGACCAATGACAAAGAGTTTATTTCAATCAATTTGAAGGCAGCTTCTTGGTGTTCGCATATGGTTACTGATCGGGGAGACAAATGTGCCCTGCTTGGTATTGAAGCATTTGGGTAATTTTGCTTGGGCTACCATATGGCACCACACACCCTCCTTCCCATATTTCAGATCTCTTGGTTCTTTGTTATTTTTTCGTTTATACTTTAGGCCAGGCATAGTTATAAA
Source organism: Peromyscus maniculatus bairdii (assembly GCF_049852395.1). Classification (NCBI taxonomy): domain Eukaryota; kingdom Metazoa; phylum Chordata; class Mammalia; order Rodentia; family Cricetidae; genus Peromyscus; species Peromyscus maniculatus. The sequence continues at coordinate 40,413,062 of NC_134870.1, forward strand.
AAGAAGAGAAGAAATTAGTTTGGAAACTTAATTATCTTCATATGTTGAGGAGCCAAGACATTCATACCCCCTTTTCTTCTGTTTTATCACATGGACTCACTCGGGGTGCCTCTTTTTATTGCTGCACAAAATCACTGCTGATGATGCTCATAATGAGAATGCTACCTCCTACAGACAGGAAGTGTGTAATCTTGGGACGATTCCCAGATGTGGGGATTCAAATTGGCAGCTAAACTCATGCTTTGATTCATTTGTAATAGCATTTTACATTTAAGAAGAAGGAAGAGACCTGTGCGATTATTAGAGGTACAACTTTTAAGCCTTTAAGACATTGCCTGGTAATTTTGATAATGGAACTTAATGGGGTAAAACCAAAGTCATGAGAATTTAATGAAATGTATCTGTTTAGGACTCAAATTGATATCAAACATTTCAAGCTGCACATAAAAAACATTATCTTCCAAACACTAGGACAGTCATAGCATTAAAAAATAAATAAATACAACCTTCAAAATGTTGTTTTCTTCCTCATTAAATGGCAATTGCTTCAAGAAGAAAACAGCAATGTACAGAGTCAAAAGACATCTCTTTCGATGGCGGGATAAATTTTTAGACATAAAATTATTTCTCTCCACTCCCATCTAGTTCTAAATAAAGAAAAGTGTTTAGTCTGAGGAATGGCTGTTAATCAAGGCAGGCGCTCTGCCCAAGCTAGTTCCAAACATCCTATCAGTCTATCCGGCTGCGGGCTGGCTGAAAGGAGTCTCTCCAGAGACTGAGAGAACCCTCTCCCTTCCTTCTGCTCTTCACACTGGGTGTATGCAGACATGAGAACTAAATCAGAACTTGGGACTAGGCAGCTTCAGTCCTTTAAATACCAGCCAGGAATGGGACATTAATGGAAAGCAACACTTGGAAGAAAATTCTTTGCTTCCAGAGTATCCTACCAAATTGAAATGGGCAGAGATTATCCCCTCAAAGACCTTCACATTACAGTATAGCCCCCTAATTCACGGTGCTTGTGAGAGGTTGTGGATCCTTGAGAAGGCATGACTTAGTAAAGAAAAGCAGATCACCAGGAGGACATGCTCATGAAAGGATATGGAGAAGTCAGCCCCAACCTCTACTTTTATGCTTTGAGGTGAGTAAGTCCAAAGCACTGGTACCCACCTTAATCAAACACAGAGAGCTGTGACATGGGCAGAGAGCACTCTGGCCAGAGGAAACCTGACCCATAAACTCCAAACTGGAAGATGATGACATGCAGCCTAGAGCAAACTAAGAAATGCCACAGCAGCTAAGAGCAAAGCCCACCAAAAAGCCAGATATATAAACCGCAGCTCTTTGTTTAACAAAGGAGAGATTGCTTGCAAACCTCCCAGAGTCTATGTTGTTGACTCTGCATCTTCTCACCCCTTGCCCCTGGGTATCCGAGATAGCCACACCCCAGCTGCAGAGCTAGCAACAATGCTTCCCAGCTTCCATGTGGTGAACAAGCTTTTGTTCACCACATGCTGCTGCTAGGAGGCCCTCCGCCTTAGCACAGGCTCAGTTACAGTGGAACCCGGCAAAACTACTGAAACAATGAGCTTAAATAATGGATTTCCCATTTAAAGTTGTTTACCCCAGTTACTTTGTCACAGTGACGGAAGACTAGCCTATTAGACTCTTTGCAACAATGACTTAGAATTTCTTAAAAAGAGCCACAGACAACCTAGATGTGGAGAGGCAGAGTTGCTGACCTCTATTTACACTTCAGTATGTCTGTCACTAAGGTGTAGGCTGGCAAATTTCCATTTGGAGAACAGTGAAGGATAATGGCATAATTAATATTAATAGAGCCATTACATCTCCACAAATCATTCACTTATTTAAATGAACTTTCCATTTCTTTCTCTCTCTGGGCTATTTTTGCATTGATATTATTATAACCTTTAGATCTCTATTTTAACTTCTGAAAGCAATTTAGCTCATCAGGTTAATATCAAAGACAAAGCTGAAAAACTTATTTAAATGTAATTTCCATTTCTTATTTTTTTTTCAGGATATCAAACCTTTCCTTTGAACAGGCATCCTCCTGATGTATCACATAGCTTTTGAACATTGCTTGCTTAATTCCCCTTTCATACATATCCATAACTAGGCAAGGTTTTCATAAAACTAAACTTTTACTATTGAGAAGTCAGTATAAGAAGAAGTATAAGGCTCATTGATCAGACTGGCTGGCCAACAAATCCTAGGGATACACCTGTCTCTGCCTCAGTGCTGTAACTGACAAGCACACGTTTGCACTAGAGTCCACTGAGTAAGCCATTCCCAGCCTTACTTACCACTTGGAAACTCAGAAGCAAAGAGAACTTGTACAGAGAGATCTGTGTTGTGCAAGTTTATATATGTATATATACATATAAACTTTTAATTTCATATACATCTGCACTAAAATTCAATCTTTATACCTAACTTGAAAAAATGCTTTATTATTAAGCCTAGAAGACCCAAAGTACAAGAAAAAAATTACCCCAGCCTTAACTAAAATCTCTTTCGAAGCATGACTAATAATTTTATAATTTAAATAGATTGCTTGAATGATTAAATTTAAATTTGCTTTCATGTTAGTTTTGATACTTTAATATGGGATATTATCAACAAACACTGAATTCTCTGACAAAGAAAGGGAAGAAAATTGGAAAATGAACTGAACTGCTAGCACATTTCTTCTAAGATTTCCAGCTGGCTCTTTACCTTTGTTCAAAATGTAAACATCCAAAGAGCTACCCATATCATTTCTCAAAGCTGCATATATGTTGAATAACTTGGGTTTTACAGATAGCATGCAAAGTATGTCATTTCAATAGAGATTTTGAAGTCTGAGGATTTTCCTTCAAATATTATGGGCTTTGTAAAATCTGTAGGAGATGGGTTTAAATTCAGACTCCACTACTTATTAACATAATAGAGGTTATCTCACCTTTCTGGATCCTAGATCTTTACCTTTCAGGATAATTGTGAGGGTCACTTGAAATAAAGAACTGTAAAGTAACCATAGGCAAGAGCTGGAACATAGCAAGTGACTGGTTAAAGCTTTTGATTATGTCTTCATGGTGCCCAGTCAAAAGAGAGATTAAATAATTAACCATTGACTCTCTACTGCTTTATTTCCAAATATATGTTTGTGACCCAGTGTTGTTATTGCTTGTGGCCTCAACTACAGCGGCTTGGGTTAAACAGGTTAATGTACCTAAAGAGCTCTGAAATGTATTCTAATGTAACCTTCATTATAAACTTAGTAAAACACTTATCTAATGACCATAAGATAACAGGGGGAAAAAACCCTGCAATAATGCATGAGCCTATAGACAAGACCAACCATGGAAGTTTACTTCTAACTTACACTCTGCCTCTGCTGAGCAATGCCTTTATTAAGTTATCACAATCCTTCCAACAATCAGATAAGCCAAGCCTGTTTTTATCCTAATCTTCCAGATAAGTAGATATAAGTAAAGATCAGTTAGCTGGCAGCTAGAAAGTTGGCTTGGCATTAAAAAGTGCTATTCTTGTAGAGGTTTGGTGTTCAGTGTCCAGTACCCACATTTGTCAGCTTATAACTACCTGTAACTCCAGCTGCAGTGGATCTTATGTCCTCTTAATATAATAGTGGATAAGCTCGTGAAATATATTTGTTATTTTACACTTGCAGAAGTTTAAATGTGAAGCTTCACAAATCCATTTTAAATGTCAATTCTAACTGTATATAAGTTCACTAAGTTGTATATATTCAGGGTCTAGATAATTTTGGTGTGTTACATTGCTATTTTTTTCAATGATTTTTTTTTACAATAACATTTATAAAATAAAAATACCAAGTGAACAATCTGCTGTACATAGTATTTATGCTACTACAATACGATTATTGTATACAATTACAAAATAATAGTTCAAGTATGATGTTTCTTGCTTCAAAACATATGCCAAGTTTATAGAACATGAGAGCCTATTAGAATTAATTCTCCTAAACACAAAGTGAGTAGACTTCATGTTTTCAGAGAAAGGAACTCTTAAATACCATAAAATATATCAAAACAGTACCGTTTCCATTCAAGCAACTCCATGACTGACAATGAGGTGCAGGATAGAAGACTCGGGGTGTGTGTTTCATGATTTATTTCTGAGATTCTGTTGAGGAACCATTTATTATCATCTATCTACATTGAAAATGAATTCACCAGCAATTCAGATATTTCATTTGTTTTCAAATTGTCTTTCAAACATTCTTAGACCTACCAAATGTGATTTTCTAAGTCAACAACAGAGTCATTGACTATCAGATCGTGTACTTGGAAAGTTTTAGAAATTTTCCAAACAACACAACACATAAAGCTTACATTTGAATCTGTTCTTTTTCTTTCCATATCAAAGCCATACTTACTGCTTTTATCACATATCAGGCTAGACTTGACAGAAAGTGGCCTATCACTGGCCAGGCCTCAAGGAGAGAGCTCTGAAGTTTTAAAGTGTACCTTGTCTTCTAGTGATTTTCTGATTGTTTTTTTTTTTTTTTTTGCTTCTCAAAGCATCTTCATTAAATATAGAAAATCATACTTCCTGTGTGAATTATTAAACTGAAAGAGTATATTTACTTCAGCAACTTAAAATCAAATTGTGCAGTATGTTGATAAAAAGCAGGAGGTGATTGCAGTTCCTTTAGAAAGATTGATTGCTCAGCAGGAATAGGAAGAAAAAAAATGACAATAATCACAATTACAGCTGCATAAATACCCTTCAGATGTTGTCTTGTGTGTTTAACACTTCAAGATGAATGGTAAAACATGGCCTGGAAGAAATGTTCTATTTCGATAACATTTAGTGAGGATCTGTTCTTGCATGTCATTATAAATAAGCCATAGCCATTGCTGTGTCTCTGAATACTTGAAGAAGATAAAATAAGTACAGGATGAACCCAATTTACTTTAGAAATACAGTGATTTTTTTCCACTTTGTAGTGTACACTGAAAAAAAATGTCTGTATCATAAAAGTTAATGAAAAGTCCATGATGATCATGTAAATATAAACTCAAAGTGATGCAGTGCTTATTGTCAGTTGTGCAATTTGCTTAACTAGTCTAATTGAACTCACAGATTACCAATCAAAGATTAGATGATTGACCCAACTGGTTAATTGAACTGTCAAGTAGATTGGTTAACACAGGACTATCCAATTATTAGTTAAGTGGCCATATCTCCCGGGATGAAGATTAGAAAAATTTCAAATGGTAAGTAGGAAACATGGATAGGCATTCACTCTCGATCATTTTTCTGTAGCCTCAAGACCCTGGAACTACCTGTCTCCCAGCTCTGCTCTCCAATCTGATTTTCAAGGTCGGCCAAGGCAAGTCAGTAAGCCTTATTAGATTTCTTCTGCTGAAATGAACACAGATGAAATCTTAAAAACAGAATGGAGATTATTCAAGAGGTCTGTTGAACTTTGTGAGTTACCAGCAGGCTCAACTGTCCATCATCAAGTAGGTACTGAACAGCCATGTGTTACACAGCAATGCACAAAATGGAGAGTAATTGGGTTTAACATTAACATGATCTGTTACACTCTGAAATCCATCAGATAGCAAATTTCAGTGATCAAATTCCCAATTTCATCCACCCTTTCTCTCCATTCATGAACAAAGACTAAATTAGATTACATATACGGAGTTTGTAATCATCTCTGTGGTTTGCAGTAATTACCAAACATATATTAGTTATCTTCCCTGGCACAGAAAAGAGAATTTTAAAATGATGAATGACTTAAAAGCTTAAAAGGGCTAGAAATACAGCACAATGGCAGACTGCTTGCCTAGCATGCATGCATAAGGCCCTAGTTTCAATCCCATCAGTCCCTTCAAAAATAAAATAGAATGGTTTAAAAAGAATAAAATTGAGATATCAAATAAAACACAATTATGTTTTAAAGATCCGCAAATCAAGAAGTATATCAATTCAATATAGTTTTAAGACAATAAGACTCTTTTTTAATATTATCAAAAGATTATTATTGTACTCCCTAGAAAAGACATTACAAGTATATAAATCCATTAGACAACTTTCAAATTCTGACACAGTAACAGAATTCCTAGAATCTGAAGTTGATGAAGTTGGAATATTTATTTTTTATTAACTCATTTCTTTCTGTATTTTACATTGTTGGCAACCTAAGTATTACTTCATTTGCCTGTGTTTATCCTCTATGTCAGTGGCTCATTTCAGCACAGACATTGCATTGGTTCCCTCCTTATTGAGGAAACCAAACAGCCAACAAGAAGGAACTTAGCAGAGGAGGGTTATAACTTGAAATCTATATAAACTTTAAATTAATAAAGTGGGAATGTTTGCTGCCAATCTTAGAGAATTTTTGTCAGAAATACAAGACTAAAAGTTCATCTCTAACTGCCACCTATAATCTAAGTATTAGGCAAAAAGAATTTGAATATTCAAAATGTACAGATATTTCTAGTCTTGTGCTTCTACAATTTGATTTCTCTATTTCTACCAGAGATGCATTAATTAATTAGATTACAGAAAACACTTTTTCATTCATCTAGTGAAAGGCTAAACACAATGTAGCTAAATATGAGATAAATCCAATCACAAATTTTCAATGGAGTGAGGGATTTTCCAGGATATAAAATATCCGGTCATGGGCAAACTCAATCTCTTGGCAAGGGCATATGCATACATGAGTATACACACACACACATACACACATAATCCTAAGGTAGGATATTAAGTAGGACATGCTCTATCTTCATCCAATGATTTAAGCTAAATGATGTATGAAGAAATCGTTTCATTTGAAGACCACAAAATCAGTCCTAACAAAGCAGCCTAGTGTCTGATGCCAGCCAGCTAACTACTAATCTGGAACGCTCATTTCTGTTGACCCAAAATGGAAATGGCATCTATATTCCTGTGGCTGTTTACTGATGACATGCCAATTCAGCTCACGTGTACGCAAAGAAATTCAGGAAATGGAGAAATGAACAGAATGTAAGTGACTCATAAGATAAATGGCCATCTGGTCCCTCTCTCTCTCTCTCCCAGTTCTATTTCTTAACTGGACCTCCCCCTTCCTTGGAGAAGTACAGCTAATATGGATAATGCTTCTAATCAGATTTGAGAAGAATGCCAAAACACAATAAAAATAAAATAGGGTAAAAGCAGATATGTGTATGGAGCACTTAGACTTTGTTAGAAATCTAGCCCCTATTTCATTAAAATTGACTTATTGGGAAAAACAAAATCCATGTTATTTGCAGGATTTAGATTAGACAAGGCTGAGTGAACTTACATGCCATCAAGTCTCTAATAATTACATTATCTATTACTTAAATCCATGGCAGTTCTCCTTAAATTGGGGTTTTTCAGGAGGTACCCAGAAATATAAAGTAATTCCTGAATACTAAAATAAAGGTTAAAAAACACAATGAGAAATCACAGCTCAGAGAGCATGTGGCCATTCTGCTGGAATAATGGAGTGTGTCTAAGGGACCAGGTGAACTTCCACACTGTGGTACCTGTGAGGTGGGACCTAAAGACAAGGAAAGTGAAAGGGACATATGAAGTGAAAGGAGCCTTCACTTCAAGATCTGACATGTTTCTCAACAGCTATTTTCAAAACAACTAGAAAAAAAAAATCACCATGATATCCGCCTAAACAAATAATGCTTTTCCTGAGAGCTATCTCATACAAGAGGGTCAAAATAGCTAACATGCCTGTGACCCTTTGGTTTTGACTTAGGAACACTCCTTTTTCATCTCTAAAGTAGAAAAAGGTATCCCCCAAACACTTTATACTTGTCTTGATAAAAAGAAATATTTTAATCATCAGAAGAGTAGATAAGTCAGTACACACTGTTTTTACTTGATTTTAAAACTTTACTCACTGGAACTTTGCTTTTTTGTTTGTTTGTTTGTTTTGAGACAGGGTTTCTCTGTATAGTTTTGGTGCTTATCCTGGATCTTGCTCTGTAGACCAGGCTGGCCTCGAACTCACAGAGATCCGCCTGGCTCTGCCTCCCAAGTGCTGGAATTAAAGGCGTGCGCCACTGACACCTGGCTTACTTTGCTTAGTCTTTGAATCTAGTTGTAAACTATGCCCTTAGAATATTGTAACCTTAAAGTCCACAAAAATCATGTTTATAGCTGTTATTCAACCCTCTCTCTGTCTCTGTCTCTGTTTCTCTCTGTGTGTCTCTCTGTCTCTGTCTCCATTTGTCTCTCTGCCTCTGCCTCTCCATATATATACCTCACAATGCCCTATTGTATTCACTATCTCTTTGTCTTGTCTTTTACATAAATAAATAAATTTATAAATAAATAAGCAAACAAACAAATAAATAAATAAACTAAATTTTGCAACCAACGCACCCTGAAATTCCTTTTCTCCAGATTTTGCCATCCCAGGGTGGAGGGAAGCAGGTAGAGGAACTTCTCAGGCTGTGGTTCTCAGTGTCAGGCTCTCCTACGCTGCCATCAACAGATGAAGGGCAGGATGCTTCTGTCATCCAGAAAGCTGATCGATTTACTGAATATGGCACCACAATTACCCACCTTCCTCCAGCTGGTGGTAATAATAGACGTGATGCCATAGAAATGATTAGGGAGCTTGCATTTGGAAAACTTCATAGTGCCCCCAGGGAGTTAGTAATTGAACATTAAGCACTGGGGAGCCCCTAGCCAAGAGATGAAAACTGTCTCTGTCAACCATGGCACATGCCTTCCCTTCTTTATAGAAATACTATTTTCAAAAAACATTGGCTTGTTTCCTATTAGGAATACCAACTGATAATGTATTCTTTAAGGAGATCTGTCATTTCACCTAGGTTTATTCAGTAACAGAAGAAAACATAGAATTAGACGATCATAGTGATTATGTTATTGCAAAGCATTCACTGAAATTTACCAATTTCTCAATAAAAAAAATGATTCAACAAGCATGCCAACCAGGTTTTATGATTAAATTTGCCCTTAGTTTAGAATGAAAAACTAGATAAATAGTCTTTAAAAACCAACAATAGTGCCTGTGACAAAGCTATTTGCTGTGTCTGAACAAAATCAGCCAATACTTCTTATCTGATTTCAACACAGGTCCAAAATGCCCCTGACATGCAAGTTACCAGAGCCCTCTATCTGTTCCATATCTGTGCTAGAACTCTGGACTCTGCCAGCATCCCACTAGTCATTGATATACAGCCCAGTTACCTATGCTATCTCAGGGAGGCAGCAGCTACTCTACAAACACACCCTAAAGGAATCACTGGCCATTTTCAAGACTCCATGGGTCTTTAGGAAGTTCTTAGAAGCTTGTGATATTGGAAATGGCATGCCCCTCTCTCTCTCTGTTTGCCCATGTTTCCTACAACCCAGATCCACCCCTGCTCCTGCTACCACTTAAGTGAACCAGGTTCCTTCCCTCTTCTGCTGTTTTCTACTAGTCCTCCTTTTGAGGCATTCTACTTCCACTCGGTGGCTCTGGCATCTCCCAGGTGGTACTTCATTTGATACAAGATAGCCTTCTCCATCTCAAGAACTGGAACTATTGATCAAGTCTCTTTCCTTCCCATCTATTCACTAACGTCTTGGGTTTGTCTTGTCTCTGTTCCTCCTGAAACTGGAACTGGAGAGCAGGTGATATGTAGAAGAATTTCTAAACAGTCTTATTAAATAAGAAACACAGAGCCAAATACAGGGTTGAAAGCCATAGAGATCAGAGAAATAGGAATAGTCACCAACTAACCTCAGCTCACCACACCACACCACCATAGCTTCCCAAGAGAACCAGCTTCTTCCTGTCTAACCTGCGTCTTTATTGCCTTGCTGTTCTGCCTTCTCATTGGACCTTAGCCCAGTCACCTCACTTCCTTTCACTGCCTGTCTGTACAAACCTCCAGGTGTCTATGGTTGTACTGAGATTAAAGGCTTGTGTCACCACACTTGGCTGTGTCCTTGAACGCACAGAGATGCTGCCTGCCCTGTGATTGGGTTAATGGTGTGTGCTACCACCGCCTGACTTTTGTTTCTGGCTGGCTATCTATGTCCTCTGATCTCCAGGCAAACTTTATTTATTAACATACAAATAAAATATCACCACATTTCAGCACAAATAAAGTATCACTACATGATATTCATCTCTGTTTTCAAACATTTCTCATGCATCTTCTACCCTTGAATTCCCCACAGTAAGTGAAGATTGGTTAGGCTAGATTCTTCAAATGACTATGGAGCTAGAACTCTCTGAACTGCAAAGCACAGAGAGAACTCTGTGTGTGGCTGAGCAAGGAGCTTTCTCCCAGATTTACAGAAGACACATTTGATAAAAGATGGGACTATAGAGAGCAGCCATTAATTACAGAGTGCCAGCTTTCCCTGGAGACTTAATCTAGGATAGTAAATGACCAAATGTCAGATCATTCAGGTTCAGAGTGACTAGGGGACAATCTTGATTGAAGAATGTTGTAGATTCCTTTCACAGTGCATGGCTTACATACACACAAATCTCTTCTTGTAAACACAAATCACATAACCTCAATCTCTGTGGAATTTGAAGGGCACATGTATGTATATTACCTTCATCCTGAAAAGAGGCAGGTATTTACTGGAAAACAAACATGTAAATTGTTTCTCTTGTTCTTATTCTTATTATCATTGATCTACAATATTATACACACATAATATGTTTCTCCATATAGCCATTTCTGTGTTGGTATATTTTAGCACATAAAGCAAATGAAAACAACAAAAGTTCATTTCTTGACCCTCCCCACTGCATCTTAAAAGTGGCAAATTTAGAACTCATGCCTCCCCTAGACTGCCTGGCTTGGAAAAAGGGTTGGCACTTTGTGATAAGTTTCCTACCTGTCAGCCCATCTCTGCATTTCATGGCATCCATAGCTGTTCTCATTTGAAAAAAAAAAAAAACCTACATCATTCAGACTAAATTTTAGTTGTTCTGCTTACCAATAACTCATCAATAACTCATCAGCACAGAACTCATCAATAACTCATCAGCACAGAAGTTAGAAAAGAACTGAGGCCCCATTGTCATCTACTGAGTTAACTCCCAATGGAAGATGTTGATGTTCTAGCTTTGGGGCGCTGTGGCTCCCTTGCTTCCTCAGCAGATCATTGCTGAGGGACCCTGGTCATTTGTTTTACTTTGTTTCTCTTCCCTACAGCTTCTCTAGAAAGTGCAAATGAGGGACACCAATATCAATTTCATACCCGTCAGAAAATATCCTATTATGTGAAATCCCATAGCTTGTACACTCATGCAGAGAAAAGCCTATTTTCCTTCTGATCTACCACTAAAGTTGGATACACATGGTGAGTCCATTTGTGAAAAAAAATCAGAGTTTTATCCCAGGTGGCTTTGGAACCTCATGAGTCTAGCTATGAAATTCTGACAACCTGGGTTCAGCAGTATCTGTTTTCATGGCTTCTTGAGGCTCTTGTTAACACATCAGGTGTTTCACACAGTCAGGGGACAGCCTGGCAGTTCAACTAATGCTTATACTCTCTCAAACTTTCTCCTAGTACAGTTTAGTACGTGGTTTCAGTTGGAAGGAATGAAGCATTGCTTGCTCTATGCTAAATGTGTCCATATGTCTAACCTTACTAAAAACAGATATTAAAACAGAAATATCATGGTACAGTCACAGACCTGGTGCCCTGGCCCCAACTCTGGCATAGTTTTCTCTTAAATAATAAAACACAAGGAAAATAAATGTGACTCTATTAAAGTAAAGATGCTGAAATAAAGGTGGATACAAAAATTACTAAAGTATTGTTCCTAAGATTACCATTCTCAGTGTCTTCATTGCATTGTACTAAGTATTTGTTTGTATATACTAATTCTTAATATACTTACATTGCATCTATATGTAAAACTATTCTATCTGAAAATTTCTTCTCACTAAAATGCCCACCAAGAACTCACTACATTGCACACTCTTAACACCTTACCCCAAACTGATAGACAAAAAATGCATTAACACCACAAAAACACCACAAAGCAAATTTTTTTTTTTTTTTTGTTTTTTTGAGACAGGGTTTCTCTGTGTAGCTTTGCGCCTTTCCTGGAGCTCACTTGGTAGCCCAGGCTGGCCTCGAACTCACAGAGATCCGCCTGGCTCTGCCTCCCGAGTGCTGGGATTAAAGGCATGCGCCACCACCGCCCAGCTCACAAAGCAAATTTTAAAAGCACTCTCTGAAAGAGATTGGCTATAAGCTAGGTTGAAATCATAAACACTTTTGACATAAAGAAGAAAATAAAATTTGCATTCTATACTTGTAAAGTCTCTTTCTTGGCCCCTTGAAAAGCTTGGAAACTGTGAATTAAAATGCATTATAGAGTTCATCTTACTATTTAAAAGTATCTTATAGAAAAGAAAAAAATAGACTCAGTAGATCTAACTCAAAATCATTGAGTGAAACAGAACAACTCCAAAGCCAAAAGGGCTGGGGGAAGCAGCACTCAATTTGTATCTAAGGGAAAGATTCTATTTCAGAGGGTTTCTTATTCTATATGTCAACAGGGACCATTCTTGTACCCTTGCTCAAAGGAAAAGAAACAGCAAATTACACGGCATTCACCATTGCTGTGCATAAGCATTAGTCTAAAGCTATTATACTGGCCAAGTCCTTTTATTCCATGCACATCAACTAGCAGTTAATTATGGCAATGTGCCCACAGGGAACTCAATGTGAGGATCTTACAAGTTTCAAATTCTCATTGCTATGTAGTTTTCATAGGATATAGATGCCGTTATCTAGTGTGTCATTTAAAAGATAGGAATAGAGCTGAGCAGCAGTGGTGGCACATGCCTTTAATCCCAGCACTCGGGAGGCAGAGGCAGGAGGATCTTTGTGAGTTCAAGGCCAGCCTGGTCTACAGAGCTAGATTCAGGACAAGCACCAAACTACACAGAGAAACCCTGTCTCAAAATACCAAAAAAAAAAAAGACAGGAACAACCAAATTCATTTATTAATATACTCTACCTTACCTGGGAAAGGTCTTCCAACATCCTCTGAATAAGTTTTTTAACTGAAGGAATCTGAAGAATGTACCACCCAAATATCTGTAAGTTAACTGCATCTACTACAGTAAGATTTACTTAGTATAAAGAAATAGCAAACAACATGGTTTAAAATATCAGTTCTATGCCTCAGTCTAATGGAAAATGTCTTAAAAGGTGGACTAAATCTGATATCAGGATCTACAGGATTCACAACCAGATTATAAGCAAAGTTCACCCAAATGATGAATATCAATACTAAGTCTTGCCAATGAGGCTATAAAGGCTTTGGGAATATCTACTAAATCTGTTAAGGGGCTTGTAGACAACGTTTGCCTCTTTAGACATGTAAGCAATACTGACAGTTTCGAGTAGCTGGCAATAATTACCCAAGTGGGATAAGAGTGATAGCCCAATTTAGAAAAATATAGTTCCTATCTCTTCAAAATTAGAGATGAAGATCACTTATAAAAATGTAAACTTAGTAGGCCACACCTGCCAAAAAACAAGGTAGGCTGTTCACGGACCTTCTCACCTCACCTCTCTCTGTACCCCCAGAACCAATCCTCAGGGTCAACCCTAACTTTGCAACAGAACACCAGCTGCAGCCTCTCCTCCTTCCTGACCACACCTTCTGTGGATCCTACAGACCATTCTTCCCTAGTCTTCTGTTCCCCCATCCTCCAATACCAGCAAGTACTCCTGATGAACACACCAGCCCATCAGGCCAGTAAAACAGACAACACATAGTTATTACACTCTCTGAAAATCCAAAGAGAAACCAGGAAACAAAACTCCTACACAACAAAGACAAACCCAGAAATCAGTACCCAGACGTATCATCACCCCAAACCCAGACACCAGGATAAGAACACAATCAGTAACAGCCAGGGAAATGTGTTTCCACCAGAGCCCAGGTACCCTACCACACCAGACCTCGAATATTCAAACATAGCTGAAGCACAATGAAAGGGAAAAAAAAAACATAAAACCAACTATATGAAGATGATAGAGGTCCATAAAGAGGAAATTAATTAATCCCTTAAAGAAATCCAGGAAAACACAAGCAAACAATTGGAGGAGATGAATAAGTCCCTCAAAGAAAGCCAGGAAACACAAACAGTAAGAGGAAATGAATAAATCCCTTAAATAAAGCCAAGAAAAAACCAACAGTTGAAGGAAACATAACTGTTCAAGACATGAACATAGAAATGGAATCAATAAAGTGAACATAAACTGAGGGAATTCTGGAAATGAAAAGTCTAGGAATACAAACAAGATCTACAGAAGCAAGCTTCACCAACAGAATATGAGGGACAGAAGACACAATTCAGGTGTTGAAGATATGATAGAAAAAAATGGATAAATATTGGTCAAAGAAAATGTTAAATCTAAAAATTTCCTGATATAAAACAGTCAGGAAATTTATGACATTATGAAAACACCAAACCTAAGAATAATAGGGATAGAGGCAAAAGGAGAATTCTGGCTGAAAGGTACAAAAAAAATACTTTCAACAAAATCACAGAGCCAGATCTAGGACAAGCATCAAACTATACAGAAGAAAGTTGTCCTAACCTAAAGAAGGAGATACCTCTCAAGATGCAAGAAGCATATAGGACACCAAATAGATTGGAACAGAAAAGAAAGTCTCCCTGCCACAAAATAATCAAAACACTAAATATATAGAACAAAGAAAGAATATTAAATTTTGCAAGGGACAAAAAAAAAGAAAAAGAAGTAAAATATAAGGGTAGACCTACTAGAATCAGACCTGGCTTCCAAACAAGACCCTAAAAGCCAAAAAGGCATAGACACATGTACAGCAGACTCCAAGAGACCACAGATAACAGCCCATATTACTATACCCAGCAAAACTGTCAATCACCAAAGATGGGGAAAATAAAATATTCCATGATAATGTCAAATTTAAAAAAAAATCTATCTATAAATCCAGCCCTGGTGGAAGGTGCTAGAAGAAAAATTTTAACACAAGGAGGTTAACAACACCAATTAAAATACAGAAAACAAATAACCTTGTACCAGCATAACCCAAAGAAGGAACACACACCACCACCACCATCAACAACAGCAATAGCAACAAAGTAACAGTAATTAACAACCATTGGTCACTGATCTTTCTCAATATCAATGGTCTAAATTCCCCAATAAAAACACACAAACTAACAGAATGGATTTGAAAACAGAAAACAAAATGGATGCATACAAGATACACATCTGAACATCAAGGATAGACATTATCTCAGGATAAAGGTTGGAAAAAGATATTCAAAAAAAAATGGACTTAAGCAAGCTGGTGTAGCAATTTAAATATCTAACAAACTAGACTTCAAAACAAAACTTCAGTCAAAAGCAATGATGAATGACAGTCCATACCCATTAAAGAAAAAAATCGCCAAGATTACATTTCAATTCTTAACATCTATGTCAGAAAAGCAAGAGCACACACTATTGTAACAGAAGCCCTACTAAAGCTTCAACCACATATTGGCTCTCACACATTAATAGTGAGAGACTTCAGTACTCCACTCTTACCAACAGACAGGTAATCCAGACAAAAACTAAACAGAGAAATACTGGAGCTAACAGATGTTATAAACCAAATGAACCTATCAGATATTTACAGAACATTTCACCCAAACATAAAAGATTATATCTTCTTCTCAGCACTTCGGGGAACTTTCTCCAAAATTAACTACATACTCAGATACAAAACAAGACTCAATGGACACAGAAAATTGAAATAACTCCCTATATTCTAACAGACCACCATAGATTAAAGCTGGATATCAACAACATCAGAAACAGCAGAAAGCTTACAAACTCATGGAAACTTAACAATGCTCTACTGAATAAAAAAAAAATGGGTCAAGGCAGAAATAAATAAAGACTTTCTAGAATTCAATGAAAGTGAATACACAACTTATCCAAACTAATGGGACAGAATGAAAGCTGTACTAAGAAGAAAGTTCATTGCACTAAGTGCCTACATTAAAAAAAAATGAGAATTGAGAGATCTCATACTAGCAACTTAACAGCACACATGAAAGCTCTAGAACAAAAAGAAGTAAACACACCCAAGAGTAGACAGTAAGAAATAATCAAACTGAAGACTTAAATAAATAAAATAGAAACAGGGAACAAAACAAAGAATCAAGGAAACAAAGAGTTGGGTCTTTGAGAGAAATCAAGATAGACAAATCCTTGTCCAAACTAACTGAGAGAGAATATCAAAATAACAAAGTCAGAAATGAAAAGGGGGACATAACAACAGACATCAAGGAAATCCAGAGAATTATAAGGATATATTTTAAAAACTTGTACTTCACAAAATTGAAAAATCTAAACAAAATGCATAATGTTCTCAATAGGTACTACTTACCAAAGTTAAATCGAGATCAGATTAATAATTTAAGCAGGTGTATAACACCTAATAAAATAGAAACAGTCAGTAAAAGACTCCCAACAAAAAGTGAGAGAGAGAGAGCCCAGGGATAGATGGTTTTAGTGTAGCATTCTAAAATTCTACTAGACTTTCAAAGAAGAACTAACACCAATACTCCTAAAATCATTCCAAAAAATAGGAACAGAAGAAAGATTGCCAATTCATTTTATGGGGCCACAGTTACCCTAATACCCAAACCACATAAATACTCAACAAAGAGAGAATTACAGAAATATATCCTTTATGAATATAGATGCAAAAATACTCAACAAAATACTTGCAAATCAAATCCAAGAATACATCAAAATGATCATCCACCATGATCAACATACAAATGTCAGTAAATATATTCCACCATAGAAATAAACTGAAAGTAAAAATCTACATCATTATCTCATTAGATGCTGAAAAAGCCTTTGACAAAATGGAACACCCCTTCATAATGAAAGTGCCAGAGACATTACGGATAAAAGGAATATACCTAAACATGATAAATTCAATTTACAACAACCCTAGAGCTGACATCAATTTAAATGGAGAGAAACTCAAAGCAATTCCACTAAAATCAGGAACAAGACAAGGTTGTCTACTCTCTCCACATCTATTCAACATAGTACTTAAAGTTTGAGCTAGAACAATAGGCTGAAGAAGACAAATGGAATATAAATTGGAAATTATAAAAATCTCAAAGAATTTGCAGATGATGTGGTAGTATACGTAAATGACCCTAAAAATGCCACTAGTGAACTCCAATAGCTGATTAATACTTTCAGCAAAGTGGCTGGATACATGATTAACTAAAATAAATAAATAAATAAATAAATAAATAAATAAATAAATAGCTCTCTTATATACAAATGGCAAATGTACTGAGAAAGAAATTACAGAAACAACTCCCTTCACAATAGCCTCAAACAATATAAAATATTGTGAGGTAACTCTGCTCCAGCAAGTGAAAGACTTATATGACAATTTCAAAGATTTGAACTAAGAAATTGAAGAAGACATTAGAAGATGGAAAGATCTCCCATACTTGTGGATAAGTCAGTAGGGTTAACATAGTAAAAATGGCCATCCTACCAATAGCAATCTACAGGTTCAATGCCATCCCTATCAGAATTCAAACACAATTCTTTACAGATCTTGAAAGGATAATACTTAACTTCATATAGAAAAACCAAAAACCCAGGATAGCTAAAACAATCCTGAACAATACAAGTACTTCTGGAGGCATCACCACCCCTGATTTCAAGTTTTATTACAAAACTATACCAATGAAAACTGCATAGTATTGGCATAAAAATAAAAATGTTGAACAATTGAGTCAAATAAGAGATCCATATATAAATCCATCTATGGACTGCTGATTTTTGATAAAGAAACCAGAAGTACACAATGGAAAAAAAAAAACATTTTCAACAAATGGTGCTAGTCAAACTGGATATCTGCATGTAGAGGAATGCAAGTAGATTCATATTCATCACTCTGCACAAAACTCAAGTCCAAGTGAATCAAAGACCTCAACATAAAATCAGATATATGAGCCTGAAGAAAAAGTGGAGAATAACCTTGAACACATTGCCACAGAAGACAACTTTCCTAACAGAATACCAATAGTGCAGGTACTAAGTTCAACAATTAATAAATGGAACCTCATGAAACTGAAAAGCTTCTGCAAAGGACACTATCAATAGGACAAAATAGCAGCCTACAAAAGAGAAAAGATTTTCACCAATCCTATATCCAGTAGAGGAGTAATATCCAAAATACAGAAAGAATTCAAGAAACCAGGTATCAAGAAAAACAAATAACCCAATTTAAAAATGAAGAATTCTTAATAGTGGAATCTCAAGTGGTTGAGAAACATTTAAAGGAATGTTTAACATCATTAGCCATCAGGAAAATGTAAATCAAAACTACTTTGAGATTCCATTTTACACTTATCAGAATGGCTAAGAACAATAGCACAAGTGACAGAGCATGCCAGTGAGGATAAGGAGCAAGGGGAACACTCCTCCATTGTAGGTGGGAATATAAGCTTGTATAGTCATTATGGAAATTAATATGGCAGTTTCTCAGAAAATTCAGAAAAAACATACCTCAAGATTCAGCTATACCACTCTTGGGCATATACCCAAAGGACAATCTATACTACCACAAGGACACTTGCTCAACTATATTCATTGCAGCTTTATTCATAATACCCAGAAACTGGAAACAACCTAGATGCCCTTCAATTGAAGAATGGATAAAGAAAATGTGGTACATCTACACAATGGAGTATTACTCAGATGTTAAAACAACAACCAAAAAAAGTGACATCATGAATTTTTTAGGAAAATAGATGCAGCTAGAAAAAAAATCATACTGATGAGGTAATCTAGACCCCAAAAGACAAATATGGTATGTATTCACTTATAAGTAGATATGAGCTTTAAGTATTTGATAACCAGGCCACAATCCACAGATCCTGAGAGGTTAGGTAAAGAAGTGGGCTCTAAGAGGGGAAGCATGGATTTCCCTGGGAAGGGAAAGAGAATAGATTTTGCAAGTGGCCTAGGGGCAGGAGGGGAAAGAAGTAGGAGGGATCAGTTGGGAGGGGTAGGGATGGAGGGAGAGAGTACAGGGAGAGACTGCTTGAGATGAGAGTGCGCTTAGGGGGCAGTGTGGGAACCTAGTGCTGTGGAACCTTCCTGGAATCTATGAGGGTGACCCTAGTGAGGACTCCTAATAATGGAGGATATAGTCTGAACTGGCCATCTTTTGTAGCCAGGCAAGGCTTCCACTGCTGGGCTTGGGTTACATTCAGCCAAGTTGTTGGCTGAGGGGGTCCTTTGGAGATCCTCAAACAGCCCAGGCTGATGCTAGGACAGAGGGTTGCTTTCTGAAAACTGATAGGAGCCCCCATTGCTGAGGTCAACATCCACACATGACACATTGAATGTTCAAAGGTTGAGCTGGTGCCTGCATGGAGCTGTCACTCCTAAATTCTAGTCACTTTGGTACAGGAAGGTACTTTGCAGGCTACCCAAGAAAAAAACTGGACACCAACCCAGGCACAAAACTTTCAACCTAAAAATCCATCCTGCCTGCAAGATGTGCTAGGACAATGATGGCACAGAACTTGTGTGAGTAACCAGCCAATGTCTGGTTTAACTTGAAGCCCATGCCCAGCACTGCTTTGATTGCCAGGAACTGAAAACTGGGTAGCTCAGAGACCTAGGGTAGAACCAACAATAACTTGCAAAGGAAAAAAAGATCAATGAGATAACTCCTAGTGATATTTTGTTGTTCTCATATCATAGATCAGTGACTTGTCCAGTTGATATCAGAGAGGGTTCCTCCATCAGCAGATGGGAGCAGGTACAGAGATCCCCAGCCAGACTTATGTGGAAAGAATCTCTAAATTGGAGGTCTTTCCCCGCGATCCCTTAGAAGAGGAAGTAGAAATATTGTCGGAATCAGAGGGGATGGAGGACACCAGGGGAGCATGGCCCACTGAATCAACTAAGAAGGGATGACATGGGATCACAAAAGACTAAAGTAGCAAGCATGGGACCTACATGGATCTGTGCCATGTTCTCCGCATTTATATTATGGCTGTTAGTTAGCTTAGTGTTTTTGTGGGACTCCTAACAGTGGGAGTGGGTGTGTCTCTGACTCTTTTGCCTGCTCTTGGAACTCTTTTCCTCCTATTGGGTTGCCTTGTCCAGCTTCAATAGGAGGGTTTTCATCTTATCTCATTGTATCTGGTTTTGCTGTATTTGGTGGTTGTCTCTTGGAGGTCTGCTCCTTTCTGGAGAGAAATGGAGGGGGAGTTGATATGGGGGAGAGGGGAGTTATAGGAAAGGTGGGAGGAATAGAGGGAGAGAAAACTATGGTCAGTATATATTTTTATGAGAGAAGAATCTATTATTTTTAATCCTGGCATGATTAGACACTGGACAGCCTGGGAATTGAACCTAGGTCCTCTGGAACATCAATCAGTGAGTGCTCTTAACCACTGAGCCATCTTTCTTCTGAAGAATCTATTTTTAACAAAAGAAAATAATAAATCCCCAAACCTAGAGGAAAAAAGAAAGTGAACCTTACAAAAATGAATGTTGTTTTAACTAAAAAAGATTAATTTTCTATAAATTATAACTTTCCTTACAAGAGAAGAAAAGTTGACCAGTTAAAACTAATTTTAATCAATCAAAATTACAGAAATTAAAACTGACAAACGTTAGAAAATAAATATCAACTCTAAAAGCAGGTTCTGGGTTCTGATTATAATTTAAACTGTTGTATTCTTTGATCAAGTCTAACCATGAAGGAAAGTATGAGAAAGAAAAATCTGCCTGATAATTTAAATATAAATTATTTTGATCTAGTATTTATGTGTATATATTTATGTGTGTTCAATTTGTGTGTTTTTGTATTTGTATATATGTATTTGTGTGTGCATGTGCGTGTGTGTGCGCTCGCGTGTAGACCCTTGTAATGAAGTGCTTTCACTTCAGTTTAAATGTGAAACATTTTTGAAAGAGAAAATATATAAGTCTTATTTTGATTTTAGGACAGAGGTATAAATATAAATTCAAATCATAAAAATTAAAAAAGAAATAGATAAAAAACTAACTCTGCAAATTGGTTAAGTTAGTTTAAAATATATGCAGCCCTACTGAGAATTAAAATAAACACACTAAATTGGAAAGCTAAAAATATAAAGTTTAGCAGGCACATGCTGCTTCTAACTGACATACCAAAACCATGATGACACACAAATATTGGAAGAAAACAATAAAAATGGCCTATCAGGCCAAAACCACTCAAAAACTAAACTGATATGATACACTAAGCTAAAATGAACATATCTTAGATAAAGACAACTTATTAATGCTTAATTTTCTGAAGAACCATCCAGAAATGTATACATCATATCTAGAAAACTTAATAAGAAATGTGTACCAATTTTTCTAAAATCATGATTGTATCAATAGAAGTAACATAAAACTTCAAACTGTCTATAAAGGCAAAAATACCCTCATTATACAACCACACAAAAGTTTTACAAGAAGTGTGACATGCTCATTTCACTGATGATAGATACAAAAATGAAACACCTGGTACCAAATCAAATCCATGGTGTAGTCCAAGGATTTAAGGATAATTCAGCATTAAGAAATCCATAGATGCATTACTTTCGATCATACATTAAGAGTGAAAAAAAGCCACATACTCATCTCAATATAAGCATCCAAAGCATGTAATAAACTTCAGTTCTCATTCACAGTTTTGAAAAAGTCTCTTAGGTGATGTTAGGTTTCAAGCCTAGGACAAATGGCGGAGGTGCCTATTTAACATATCATAGCAGACTTGGCTGCCAGGTTCTCCCTGCATCCCTCAGTCCCTACCTGTTACGGGACCTTCTGGCTGGCATACCCACCCTCTACCCTAAACTCTCCAGCCTGGGGGCTGGGCTGCCCTTCCCTGTATAATCCAACCATTTTGGTTACTCATCTTCTTTGTACCTTTGGTCCCCTTGGTTGCTGACACTGATTCCCTTCTCTCCTCTCTCCACCTCCCTCCTACACACACATGGCGCATCTCAGTCTGGTCATATGCATTCTGGATTCTCCCAGATGTCTCTGACTCTGGCTATCCTCTCCCTGGTATCTTCAAAAAACCTCCTCCACCATACCTTGAAGCAATCATGTCCTTCCCTTTATCTTTCTTTCTTTCTTTCTTTCTTTCTTTCTTTCTTTCTTTCTTTCTTTCTTTCTTTCTTTCTTTCTTTCTTTTCATTCAAGGGATCCTTTGAATTCTACGAGAAACAAAGGTTAATTCACAATGGCCATCAAACTTAAATGTAAGTCCTGAGACTGTCAAACTCCTAGACAGAAGCAGAGGTAAAAATCTTCTGTTCATTTATCTTTGCCCCCCAAACACAACAAAAGCAACACTAAGCAAGTGGAACACCCAACTGAAAGGTTCTGTACAGCCAGCAAAGCATACATTCAAATGAAAGTGAACATACACATTGAGAGGAAATACTTGGATTTCCTATGATTTAGAGCTAAAACTTCAAAATACCTAAGGAGCCAATAACGAAGCAGCAAGAAAACAGATAACCCACTTTGAAAATGATCCATCAATGTCAGTAGACATTTTTCTGAAGAAATCATACAATGAAAATAGCCTGTAAAGGGTTCTTGGCTTCTACACATCAGGAAAACACATATTAAAAGCCCAAAGAGAGGCTACTCAAATGGCTGAGCTAGTAAAGATGACTGCTGCCAAGGTTGATGACCTGTGTTCAGTCCCCAAGACTCACATGGTTGAAGGAGAACACTGAGTTCTGCAGGCTGTCTTCAGGCCTTCCCATGTACACAAAATAAATAAATAAAAATGCAAGAAAAAATTAAAAACCAACAAGATTTTGTTCGGCACCTATTAGATACCTTTCATTATAGAAAATAAAATGAAAAGTGCGAGAGAGGGATAAATGCTGGGAATGGCAAATATTGGAAGGAATGTGATGTAATGAGCATGCGTACACACATTGATGAGAATGAACATTAGAATAGACATTACAAAAATGGCTTGAAGATTCCTCAAAAAATTAACAGCCAATCTGCCAAACAAGTCAGGACTTTCCTTCTGAGTATATATCCACATCATGACACGCAGTTAACTTAACTTCCGGACTTAAGGTAATTGTTTCTTCTCTTGAGGAATCAAGATGCCTTAACTACATATACAGCTAGGATTAAGTCCATCAATAGCAGCCTTGTAGCAAAGGAACGCTTTCAAAACATCGCTCTGATTCAAAAACATCTGAAAGATCCCTGTTTATCCTACTACATAGAATTGTTCGGTCTCACTCCACGCTCCCCATTTCATACACAAATAGTTGCTTTGTGCAAACCATACCCAATTCCTGTCAGTCATTTCATGCCTCTATGCCTTGTTTCATACTATTCTTTTAATAAATTCCATCTTCTTACTTACCAACCTCTACTCTTTTCAAAACTTAGCTCCAAACTCACCAATACTCTGCAGTTTTAAATATATATATCCTGCTTTTGTTTAGAAAATCAAATTGCTATCACAGATGTTCTCCTGTGGGTCTCTATCCATACCCCTATTAGAATACTAATACACAGGATAATAATGGTACTGGCATGTGCACTGGTCTTGTTAAAATCTTCATATTTAACTGGTTTAAATGAGAATGTGTTATTTTGGGAGGCCTAATGTCAAAATGACTTTCCTATTTGAAGAAGGTTTGTCAGATTTAACAAAGATAAATACAGGAGACCCAGTTAAATGTGAGCATACTTACACAGAACATCTATTTTATTAATCTGAAATTCAAGTATGACTGATTGCACTGCACTTTATCTGTCAGCCCCAGTTTTGAGGGAAACCAAATATTGGTAGATACGAGAACCACACTTTCACAAGAAATGGCAAGGGACAGCAGCCACCTTTCTACAAAGCCCGAAAGAGGGCAGGAGACCTGGCCTGAGCTGTATCACTGGTCTTGGCCCAGGCTGTGATGCTGAAGTGACTACACAAGCACGGACATGGTAGCAGAAGTCAATGTGAGCATCCCCATGCTTGGTCTCCAAGGTACATTCAGCAGCACCCTCCCCAGACCAATTGGGCTATGGCCACAGCTGCTTTATCCTCCCATGAGTCACTTTTTATGATTCTAGTTTATGAACTTTTCATCAATTATTTCACTTTTCTTTCTTCTTGTATGTCAATTTTCAACATTTAGTATATGGCATATTTGTCTAATGTGTCTTCCTGGTAGAAATATAAACAACCTAAGGCTAGAGCTGGACATCATCCCTTGTTTCTTGCACAGAGCCCAATGTGGAAATTAGAACATTTAGTTAAGGGAGAAAATGAATGCATTGTTCAAAAATACCTTTTCTATGCAAATGTAACCAAATATGATTTCTGCTTTGAAACCAAAACACTTATTTGTTATATTCATTTTCTTAGAAAGTACATCATACAATGCAATTGTGGCCATAAATGAACGTATCTTTTACATTCTAGGAGCCTGGAACTTTTGCTGGACCTCAGAACAAGAGTTAATAACATACCTTAAGATCACTTAAGACTGCTAGACTACTGTGTACTCAAACTGTTTGTTTAACCTGTCTTTAAGAGGACAGTGTAACAGTCAACCATTCTTGCTTTGGATTTCTCATGTAATCAACTTTTACAACTTAAGCTAACACATAGCTGCGGTCTTAAGTTATGCCCCTGGCCCAGATAATGCATATGGAATCGTTTGCTGAAAGCAGAAAACACAGAAGTTGAAAGCAACTTCCTAAAATCCACCAAAAAATTTGAAAGCATCCATTATGGATATTGGCTGATAAACAATGATGTTTGTTATCTGGGTCAGTTGAGATCAGTTGGAGCCAGCGACTTAATCCCTTGTAAAAACTCTGTTAAAGATTTTTGTAAAGTATCCCATCCCTTCCCCATGTGATACTTTCTGTGTTGTTGAAAACAAAGCCCTTTTTGTTGGGGAGATACATACACACATAGATACAACAGACAGATGCAAAACAGACACACAAATACACACACACACACACACACACACACACACACACACAAACATACCACTCACACAGAGAGATACACACATCTCATGCAACAGGCAGACACAGGGACAAACTTTCACAAGACAGCCTTCAACCTTCGAGCAGACATAAATTCAGACTCATAGAAGAGACAGAGGACAGAAGACATACGGAATTTAAGTAAAGGATTCAAATCTGGACTTGCTCTTGGTTAAATGCCTCCAAGGGCGGGTGCTTTTATTTCTTTCCTTAATGTGACACTGGTGCATTATTGGTGGCTCAGCCTTAATCATGAATGCATTAAAATCTATGTATCAAATCCACCAAGTCAAAAATAAAATTGTTGAAGGCTTGGATAAAATAACATAATAAGCTGTGCAGGAGGTTATACACCAGGACCCGTGATACATGTGAATGCATGTGGCTCTCTAAAATTCACATGGGTATTTTTGACAGCTTCATACACACATGCAGTGAACTGTCATTATACTCGCCTGCCTCCCATTATCCTCTGATATCCCACTTCCTCCCCATCTGGACCACTTCTTCCTCGCTACTTTCCCGGTGGCTACACCATTAGAGAAAATGATACTCCCTCCTCCAGGAACCATTAGCAGTCACTACCTCCTCAGGGAGGGATGGAGCCTCATGGGGACCTCCTCCTACTCCATGAGGGGAAGTTGGAGTGCCCAGACTTGTGCAGGTGTAAGTAATTGCTAAAAATTCACACCTTGCTGATCTTAACCCCTCAAAAGAAAACCTTCAGGGGATCATTGGGTCAAAAGGATTCTGCCTTTGTGAGGGCAATGAGTATCCTATAAGATTGACACAAGAGAGCCTTTTTACCAAGGCAGGAAGTAAGACTTTACCAGACAGACTCTGCTGTCATTTTGATTGTGGAATTTCTAGTCTCCAAATGTGCACAAAACAATTCCAAGTAACCCTGTCTCGTCTACCTGTCTGTCCATACACCTCTCCACCCTCTATGCATCCAACTATTCGTGTACTTGCTTGGCTTCTATGGGACCTTTCACTGCTACCCTAATATTAAGTAAGTCCTTGTTTACCAGTCTAGCAAAGCAGTGAACAAGAATGTTTTTGTTCAACTAAGCTGTTTTTGCAGAAATCGGAACTAGGCTCTCAGTAATTTTTTTCTAAAAATCAGTATTTTTATAACATTTGAGCTTGGTATGGCAGTTTATTATCTTAAAGAATTATAGAATGGAGGTGGGGTTAGAAATGGGAGGGGGAAGGAAGGGAGAGTCTATAATTATATTTTAATGAATTTTTTTAAAAAAAATATTTATTAAGTAACTCACTCTGCAACTACAACTCGGGAAAAATAAAAACACCCCAGTGTAAAAAAAAATTAAACACGGTATATAAACATATTCCTAAATATATAAATGCAACCCACTCAGTCTCAAATTTAAAATCTATTTTAAAAAATAAAATATGATTATATATGTTTTCATCAGAAGAAAATTAAACACTTTATTGGTGACATCATAAAACACGTGACAACAAAATTTGCTTTTAAATTACATATCATTCTACTGTCCCACAAAGTAAATTGACTGTTTTCCTCTTACTTCTGTATTCCAACATTAGTACACTTCATGGTGTACTGATGTCTGCCCACACCATCCTCTACACACACTCCCCTCTATGACACAACCAGCTTCCAGGTCGAGAGCACACTGTGCAGCAAAAAGCCGAAGAGAAGAAAACATGCTAAGGATACCTTGTCTGGATTTAGGATTTGTCCACCCAGAATAAAAGTGATGGGTATTGTGTAAAGAAAGGTGAGATCTTAACTGGTCGGTCCTCCCCTCCTATCACTCTTTGTGCGAGACCCCAGAGAGTCTAGGGTGCCAATACAGACTCATTTTGGCCTACCTACATTGAGATTCTGTGGACCTTTTCTGGTAGAACCTGTTCTAAACTTGGATTTATTCCTCCTGTTTCTTCCTAGTGAGCCATACTCACTGCTTTGCATTATGGACTCCACCAGCTAGAGAATCTGAAGAATGCCTCTGTGCATGGAAACCCATCTGGAATTTTCCATTTTGTTTATCTTGACTTCCCAACAGAGTGAAATCACCCTCTGTATTCGATTCCTTTCGGTTGAATTCTATTGCATTATACCCTGCAGGGCATTCTTCTTACCTTACTAATTGTCTTTCCTTGGTTTTCTCTAGCTTTCAAATATTAAAATTATTAAGTGTTTTTTGAAGGCTCTTTTCTTTTTGTAATCTCAAACTTTTCCCTAAGGAAACTCATTGATTACAGGGTGTGTATGTCATACGGACAACTAATTTCATTCATTCTGCTAAGAAAGTTCATTTGAGCATTAGACATTCAGATTCAACTGTATAATTGATACTCTAGAAAGGTATTCCCTAGCCATTTGTTTTAACAGAGACTCTTATGGGTAACTCTTTTTTTTTTTTTTTTTTTTTTTGATTTTTCAAGACAGGGTTTCTCTGTATAGCTTTGCGCCTTTCCTGGAACTTTGTAAACCAGGCTGGCCTCAAACCCACCGAGATCTGCCTGGCTCTGCTGGGATTAAAGGCATGCACCACCACCGTCCAGCTACACTTCCTTTAATAATATGTCACCATTAAATCCCAGTCAGGAGCCATTGGTGAGGACCGAAAGCCTAGTTATAATTGAGATAAATCTAGATTCTAGGCTTAGCTCACATGTATATCAACCATTCACTTAACCTTTATGTGAATATTATTAATTGGATTAATGAATCAAGCATTCAAAGACTAAGGCTATAGCTATGTGGTCAAGTATTTACCTAACAAGCACAAGACACTGGGTTCAGTCCTCAGCATTAGGAAAAATATAAATACTGAATTGTCTTGTTATCTCAGTCCCTTATTTCTCAGTAATTCTTATTTCTCATTTATGTGTTTCCCCCAGGATAACTTTTTGTCTGTCACATCTGTCCTTGTAAGCAGATCTCTGATTATACAGTTGCCTGAGCATCCTGATTTCTTTCTTATTTCACTTTTGTTATGTGAAATCCCATGATATTTCCCTTGCAAATGATCTTTCTTTTCTGTGCCTCCAAGTTCAAGTAGTTCATCTAGCATTTTTTATCATATTCATCAAAGGTAAATATTTCTAAAATGTTTTGTCTATAAAACATTTATAAATTACTCAACATAACTGTGTTTTCACAAATTTGGGGGATTGTTGTGATATAAAGTTACAAAATGGAAACATACATTTAAAATTATTATTTTTAGATTTATAATGGATGTTCTTTTTTCCACTTAGTAAAATATTATCGTTTTGTTGTATATGGGCTTTATTATTTTGAGGTGTAGTCTCTCTATTCCTATTGTCTTCAACACTCTTTATCATGAAGGTATATTGACCTTTATCAACTGCATCTTCTGTATCTATTGAGATAACCGCATACTTTCTATCGTTAGCCTTATTCACATGGTGCATTGCAATTACTCAATTGCATGTATCCAACTAACCTTGCATCCCTGAGATGAAACTAATTTGGCCATGGTGTGTGATCTTCTACATATGCTCTTGAGTTAGGTTTGCAGGTATTTTATTGAGGCTTTTTTAATCTTTGCCCACTATGGAAAGTGATGTAAGTGTACATGGGGAGGGGTAGGAGGATGGTGATCAAGAGGGGAATAGGGTCAACAGAAATAAAAGTGACATAATAAAACCAAAAACTTTGGATGACAATTCAAACACTAATAGGTAGTATTTTCACTAATATTTTGTTTATGACAGGAACAATACTATTTCTACTATTTCACCAAGCTCTCTGTAATTTCAGTGGTAAATAGTTAGCTATAGGTTAAGTACCCATCTGTGCTGATTTATGATTTATGTTTTCCAGTCTAAAGATCAACCAAAATAACATAAAATTTAGACAAATAGCTAAACTTTGATGAAAAAAATCAATTGAGAAAGTTCCCCCAAACAGTGTTTTCTGTGATTCTAAAGACTATACTTGGGTTTCCACATCACTTACAAATATTTTAACTTGGAAAAAATAGGAAACAGATTTATTTTCTCATTGTATTTGGTCCTAGAAAGTATCTTGTGTCTGTCATCACCATGACACACTTAAATATAGGGGTGTAAATCTAATTATGGTGATCAATGACTTATTGGATTGAGTAAATGACATCATCAGGGATTGAGTAGGAATCATACTCATAATTTGAGCAATTTTCTCCACAGTTCTTAGTTTAAATCCTGTATACACTACCATAAAAACGAAGTACTGATTATTTCACCTTTTAAGCAATTTCACAAAGATTTATCATTTGAAATTGTGGATATAATAATGGATATTAAAAGAAATATTTTGTGTCATTTTCATTTCAAGACGAGGGAAATTATCTGTTTCCAAAAGACAGTCAGTGTATCCATCCTGGAGAAAAACTAGTCTACAAGTTGTCTATATTTTTTTCAAAGCACACTGAACAGAGGGCAAACTCTGACAGCAACTTTGTTGCATTTGATAATTTTCAATACTTCATTGACTGAATGAAGAGAAATTGTATCCAGTCGAGTGTAAACTGTGAATAAAGCAGTTTGCTCCTGGTATTTCAGGACATGGAGCTCTTTGATCCAGGCAGTAGCACTGTTGCCTCCTCTACATACTAATCCAGAACACCTCTGGTGTTTAGTGGAGCCTCAGAAAATAGTCATTAGCAGTGTTCTTCAAAAACTCTCCTGTGGTATCAGTGGTGGCCAAAACAAAAGTCTGAGCACTTTTCTTTCAGACACTCTGCATATCCTCCATAAAGATTCAGTCAGGGCCTTGTTGGACTTGTCTTACCAAAGCTGCTGAATATTTAGTAAGCATGTGATGACAACTACTTCCTACGTTATAAGCCTTGATGTTAGACAGGGTTATTTGATTTTTAAAACCATGGTTTACATATAACCTTTTTTTAACCTTCAACATTAGTGATATTATAAAATAATCTTAAGAATACAATATCAAACATTACATGGTTCTTTCTGTATTATTTAAAATAAGATTCATTTGTAGCAGAGCCTGGCGGCCCACGCATTTAATCCCACCGCTTGAGGGCATAGAAAGACAAATCTCTATGAGTCTAAGCCCAGAAAGTTCCAGGCCAGGCAGCACTACAAAGTGAAACCGGGTCTCAAAATTTTAAAGAATTCATTTATTCATTCATTTATACATTTATTCATTCATCTAAATATCCCAGTTTTTTTGTTGGTTGGTTGGTTAGTTGGTTGGTTGGTTGGTTGGTTGGTTGGTTGGTTAGTTGGTTGGTTGGTTGGTTAGTTGGTTGGTTGGTTGGTTGGTTGGTTGGTTGG
The DNA here is from genome assembly GCF_049852395.1 of Peromyscus maniculatus bairdii. Lineage (NCBI taxonomy): Eukaryota > Metazoa > Chordata > Mammalia > Rodentia > Cricetidae > Peromyscus > Peromyscus maniculatus. The sequence goes on from NC_134870.1 coordinate 40,443,533, forward strand.
TTAGTTGGTTGGTTGGTTGGTTAGTTGGTTGGTTGGTTGGTTGGTTGATTGTATGCCTATGTAAACTTGTCATAATTAATTATTTTCTGAGACTATGGTATTTATGTTCTATATTAATATTATTTTTAGGTGATTCATTTACCCTGCAATTATTATCATGACTTTTATCAAACATTTTTATCCATTAAGGTACATTTTAGAAGTGGGCTAAACTTTGAACCAACTATCAATACGAGTATGAACCAGAACACTTAAGCAGCAAGTGACGATGTATAAACACTTCGCTCAAACACCCTCAGTGTGGGCCAGTGTAATCAATTTCCAACTTGAAGTACATTTGAGATTGCAAGAGTGCAAGGCCACTCCAGAATATTGAACAACTAATCAACTTTATCACTATGTACTACAGATAAATAAAAGTGCTTCTTTTCTTCGTTGTCTTTATAAATATCAAATCCCATGATAGACCAGTTATTATCAGTGGGAATTCAAAGGCCAAGACTTGATGAACTGTGCTTCAATATTAATACAAAAGGTACTGAAAAGGTCTCCCCTAGATAGGAAAATCTGTGTAGCCTTGGGGCTACACAGGAGTTACCCAACCTCTTCTCTGAGACGCTCCATGAGCAAAACCCGAGCCCATGACAATGATTGGGGTTATTACCCCGGGAAGTCTTGAAGTGGTTGTCCTCTCTTTTGGACATTTCTTTGAAACATTATTGGAAATATTTTGTGGTGGTGTTCCTCAGTCCCAGCTGGAATTAATTGATTTCTGGGATTTAATGGGTCTAAGCAGGCCTCATTTATAGCTTAGATTTGTGGCCCTCCAGAACCAGTTTCTTTTCTGAATAGGTGCTTCAGTTTGGTTCTGGTGTTTGGTATTTTCTCAGCTTCTGGATTCCCCTGTCCTAAGGTGATGGCCATCGTTAACTCTTAGTAGTCATTTTCATATTTACCCAATGGCTTCTTTATCATCAGGCTTTTTCTTTATAAAGTATTTTTCAGCTTCCACTAAAAGTCCAGCTTCATTTTCTAGAATCTTGGATGTTTACTGTGAGCGCCAGAGGAACTGCCTCCCCTACCCCCACCCCTACCCACTTTTCCATGTTCATCTGCTGATTCATTTTCCCATCCCGGCACTAATTACTTTTCAGAATCCTTGTCCTGTGTCCCTTCTTAAGTTCCTTTTTTTCCTTATCTGGACATTTTCAGCACTTTTAAAAGTAGAAAATTTTGATGCAAAGTAGAAAGAAATTGATGCTCCAAAGGTGAATTTGCCATAATCATTATAGTTCTAGTGTGAATTAGTAGAAAGGCAAAATCACTCTAAGCTCAAACAGTTCAAATACTTAGCAGATTTTTTAATGTTCCTTTCTCTCATCTGCTAAGTAGATATAATAATATCCAAATGAGCTCTACAGGGTAGAATGTGTAATCTCCTGTAAAAAAATAAAATAAAATAAAATAAAATAAAAAACAGATATTCAGCACAAGCTCATTACCCCTATCCTGTTTCTTTGGGGCAGTAAATATTTGCGAAACTTGGATAAACTACTTTAGTCTATTTATTTCATTGACCAAAAGCAAGGAGGTTAGAGCAGCTGCTGGGAAAGGCCCCTAGGTTCCCAGCAGTCTGTGAACTCGGGGAATGTTGCTTTTACAAAGCCCCTGCTGTGCTTGAAGAGGTGGTGTTTCCATCCCTTCTGTTGGGGCTCAGCACCCTGCCATTAGAGGTGACTGGAATTTCCTCTGTACAAAGTAAACATGTCTGCATCTCGGGGGTTCAGCAGGAGCAGCCCCCAGGGGCCTCTCCTTGGTCTTTCACAAAGCACTGTTGTTGCCTTTCATGAGCCTCCCTAAAACTCAGCTTATAAACGTCCAAGGAAACAGCTTCCTTGTTCTTATTACTTAGGCTGCAGATGCTCCTTGTAAGCTGAGGGATTTCTCAAAGTTTTATTAAAAATTTATATATTTCAGCAATGAGATCCTGCCCTAGTATCTATGCATATAATTATCAATGATGTCCTGATCACCGGCCCACTATGCAGAATGTTTCTTCTGTTTCCAACCAAGGGCACTGTACACTTTAATACTCTTCCCCAGCCAAGTGTGGCTCAACTGATCTTTTATCATAGTGTTAAGAGGGGATGTTAACACTAGCAAATCAAGACAGAAAGCTGACATCATTAAGGCTGTTGGTGCCGCTGGTACTTCCCCCTGCATCTTCTTCCAATGGGATGGAACAATATAAATCTAAGAATTATTTTATTGCTGTGCATTTCTCTGAAACCATTGCCCCAAATGATAACTCTTTCATGTAAAATAACTGATTCTATCTCATATCAGAGCTATTGGCTGTTTAATATTGCCTTGAAAATTACATGGAAAATTAAACCAATCTAACCAGCCAAGACATAATGTGACATTAAATGTCTAACAAACTCACTCGAGCTAAAAATAAGTAGCATTAAATCAATACATTCAAGCTATTTACATAATTGTCCTCATCTTTCAGAAGTCTGTTTGCCACTCCCTGCCCACTTTGTTTTCCACTATACATATCATGGTTAATAGATTTTTAATTAACCTACAAGCAATGCTTCCTTAGAACCTGCTGGAAACTACTTATTAATGGTATCTAGCATCCAGGCACAGCATTCAGACTCATACGACTTGCACAAAAACCATCTCATAAGGATCCTTTGACACAGTTTCTATTAATAGTCAAATAGGAGATGTTCAGAGTGGCTGGATGAGCAGTTCATAGTCAAGTTATCTGTGTCACTCACTCAATTAATTAACTATATCAAAGCCATAAAAAATGAACATTTAAGATTCTGTTAATTTAGATGTAATCATCTAGTTGTCCAGATGTTTTTTAAAAGCTTTGAAGAAAATGACCTATATATATATAAAAGTATAAATATATATATATATATATATATATATATATATACTTTCAGAAACATAATTCCTGTGCTAATTCTTTGTGAAGGTGATTCTGAAAAATTGTGCTTTCTTTTATTTCCATTGACTATAAGTGTAGTAGAAATTTGACTTGACTAGTCACTGAGTACATTTGTTACATTAGAAAAGGTTATTTTAAACTAATAATAATAATTTGTTCTGGGAAAATGGTTTTTGTAACCTGTATTCTTTTCCCATTTTTTTTCCTGTTTAAAACTATATCAAATCAGTCTATTAGAGTGTTATTTGATGTGTAAATACTATGGCTATACATAAAATAAAGGATGGCTTTCTGAAAGAGGAAAAATTAAAAAATAAAGATAAAAATGAAACAATCTTGCATTACTATATATTGATTATACTTACTAAACTTAATAAGAAGTGAAAGGTTATGTTCTTTTTATCTTTTCCATCTCTACCATGCTTTGATCGTAGCAATGTTATCACTGCTCTAGAGAATGTGACTCTGTGTATGTGACTGCATTTTAAAAGATACCCCCATCCCAGCTCACAATATCTTCCCACTCCTGTCCCTTCATACTCTTGCGTGATGCAGCCACCCTGAGAAATGGTTCCGCATCTGAATAATGCCAAGTCACTCTTTTAGGAAAGAGAACAATAGTGAACCGGCAAGCCCAGGGAGAGTTCAAGTCCAAACACAAACAGGGATTGGGGTCTGCCTCATTTTTGTCTTTATGTTCTTGTGGATGGTGTCAAAAGTAGAGACTTTTTTTGAGCTGGAGAAGGAGACATAAGATAGCCATGAGGTTTTGAAAAAGCTCCCTATTTTGCTATCTTCTTGAAGTCTGCCTACTCTAAACTGAGTTCATGCTACAGATCACTAATGCTTTTAGGTGACCATGGGAAAGCTTGAGGCTATGCCCTCTAACCTTGATGTCAGCGTCTGCAGTGATTCAATTTCCTTAGCCCTCTTCTTGATCCCTGTCCTTCTGTGAAAAGCTTGGGTTCTCATGTGGTCCAAAGGCACATTCAATATTAGGGAAGAGATTTGTAATGTCAATATATTTGATATTTTTTAAGTGTCCCAAATACTCAACTTCTCTGCACTGCTCTTTAATCCTGAAGAAGCCAACACTTTGCAATGTGCTCCTTGAGTATTCAGATAACACATACAAATTTTAGCTTAGAGTCCAAGGGTCACACCTGTTCAAGGCTTTTCTCCCTCTTTTATGTACCTGACGTATGACAAATGATGAAATTTGCCATTGGCATTTCCATATTTCTCTATGATGGGTCATCAAGTCCTGCCAGCCTTCCAGCCATAAACAAAATTTCAACTTTCATCTGCATTTCAAGCTGAGGCGAAAGTGTAAAAATTAAACATTTTCAGTTTCTTCTGGGTATCAGTCATGCTCTGTGAATGCTCCAAAACCAGCAAGGTACACTCTATATGGCCTCTCCTTCCAAATGGTTTCTTGGAAAGGCCATAAGAAAAGAAGATGTTTTTATTAGCAGATCTACAACACTATGAGGGGAGCATGCAGCTTGGACAAACAGGACAGGTTTTCCAACAGAAGAGGCTGTGACAAAGCCAAAGCCGACAAAATAAGATGCAAGCAGCCGGGCCAAACACAGAAGGAAAACAGTCTCCTAATTCCCATGAACTTGGAATTAACCATGGAAAACTGATGATCCTGGAAGAATGTTGGAATATTTAATATGTCTCATCAAGGGGACAACTAATCAAAGCGGAGGTGCTTTAAGGTATTTTGCTAAAACTCCATCGATTTATACATAAGGAAGTGCCTGTTGCCCTGATCTACAAGTTGTTCCCACACTGTTTTTATGTGTTTGGATATTGCGTGGTGGTGGTGGCTATAAATATGTATGGGTGTGTGCATTTCGTTTTCCTTTGGAATTTAAATTTGGAGAGGGGGGAAAAGTGATCAGTTCGTGCTGGGTAGTTAAATGAATCAACCTGTCTAAACTGTTTTCTTTTTCTTTTTTTTTTTTAATTTCTTTTTCCACAAGAACTGTGTCTACATTCCACCATCTTGAAACTATCGTAAAAAAAAAAAAAAAAAAAAAAAAAAACACAGACCAGGGAACCGAAATTAATCCCCAATGGACTGTAAAGGTTGCCGTTAATAATGTTCACCTGAACTTAAGGCTTCAAGCTTGGCACGTCTGTCAAATAAAGGAGACAGACTGCACGGAGGGAAGGCTAGGACAGGCTCAGGCAAGGCAAGCACTTTCAGCTTCAACAGGTACAAATTGCAGACAGGACACAGAGGGCTAGCAAAATAAATTATTTCCTGCCATCCTGTAATGTTTTGCAATCCGGGTGGCAGTGGTTTCACTGCTGAGACCATCAACCCACCCTCTGCATCTGTAGTCACTCACTGTGACCTAGTGGGGACAGCAGCCTGTGTCTCCAAATAACCAAACACCAGACTCTGCATAATGCAAAACACCTTCTGTTTTCCCAAGCGTACAACGGAATTAGAAAAAAAAAAAAAACTAAACCCGGTCCAAATACCGTGTTTATTTAACAAGGTGGTTATACAGAGAGCAAGTGTTTATGGAGTCTCTTCTTGTTTTCAAACTTCTGGCTCAATTTACACCAAAACAAATCCTAAACTGCTCCTTCAGGGAAACATTTCACAAATGATAACCCCTCCCTGAACCTCCCTGAGCAGACACAAACACAAACACACACCTCCTCAGCCTTCTCTCTGCACCCCTTTCCCTCAGAAATGAAAGACTATTTCTTCTGTTTTTATCCCAAACAGCAACAAAAACATAATGGCCACTTCCTAGGAGAAAAAAGTCTATATAAACACTTGGGAGCCTCTTAACCACGGGGAATGCTCTATAAAAGTCACATATTTTAATCCATTTATGAGTAGACCATTTTGAATAATGTTAGTCTCTGGTGTTTAGGAAAGTGACACAAGTATCTTCTTGGAACACAGTGTCTCTACAATGAAGCTTAAACAATCTCCTATAAAGATAAGGGTGGGAAAAAAGGAGAGCCAGCACCAGGGCCCAGAGTGAAGGTCTGTTGAGACTCATGAACAGGAAATGGCAAAGGTCAGCTGACATGGTTAAAACCGCCCCACTGGGAGGTCTCTATGCAGCATTGGTTGACCTCACTTGTTCAGTAATGAGGAAACTCAGAGCTGGTGTTAAATAATTTCTTCAGACTTTACAACAGCTGTGTGACAAAAGGAAAACAAGAAACTTTAGTGACCTATTGTGAGGTAGGGATCCAGGGGTGACCGGATCTCCACTTAAGACTCACAAGACAGCTCAGCCAGTACACCGTAACCCAGGCTTCCTAAAGATAATGCAAACAGAAACTGGGAGAACGTTTTCTATACAAACAATACTTTCATGAATGCCAATCACTCCATTGCACATGTGGATAAGGATGAAGGCTCCTGGCCATAATGTCTTCATATTTTACTTCAGAAAATATACCGGCAGTGGGAGAGATGGCTCAGCAGTTAAGAGCACTTGCTGCTGTTGCATAGGACCTACATTTGATTCCCAGGACCAAAGTCAAGGGTTCTCACAAGCACCTGTAACTAACTGCAAGAAGCCAGCCTCTGAACTCCACAGGCACCAGCACACCTGGGACATGAACACACAAAAAGGCAAGTACAGACCTACACAGAGACACATCCATAAATAAAAGTAAACTGGAAAAGAAGAAAAAGGTGTAGAAACTTCTAAATGGTGCTGTCTCCTGAGCCACAGTTGAGAATTCTGGCCATGATGACTGGCCATTCCCTCAGCTTTTGCTGCTTCTCTGCTGCCTCTGGAGGGAAATGCTGCTCTCTGGGGTGCCTAGAACAAGATAAACCTGTGAGGAGGACTTTTAGTCTAACCACAATAATAACAGTAATAAAATTACCCTGCCTGCCTTTACCTCAGCAGAGTTGAACAAAAGTTTCTCATCTTGAACCACCAGAACTCCAGGGAGTGATAGAATATACATGACTCTCACTATTAATTTAACCAGTCACACAGGAACGCCGTAGGAAAACAGAGACTCCCTCCTGCTCTAGTACATCAAGTAGCCACATGTTGTCCTACTGCAGACAGCCTGTCATTTCCACTGCAGAAGCTGTCACGGGACAGAGAAAGTTATCTGAGTGTCTGACAGCCCGACAGCATGTTTGAGGCAGGAGGGCACAGAGGTCAAAAGCCTTGCCTAGAGTTCAAATATTTTCCCGTTACAATAACAATTTTGACTGAAGTGTCAGTGTTCTGAATACATTTTCCTTCGTTCAGTCTTTACTATTAAGTGGATAGTCATTCCTGGAGCCAAAAGAGATCAAGTTTCCTCAGAAGTTTCTTTTAAAACAACCTGTTAGCTTTCATCAAAAGGCTATAGATGTTTCAATGAGCTGTATCAATGATATTCTTGAAGATGACTAAGTGTGAGAGACTGGGAATCGTCTGTTTAGAGGGCATTAAGGATACTGGTATACAAACTGAGGGTTTGGGCACCAGATGTATAAACTGAGGCACGACAACACAGTATGGTTGAGGGGAAGGTTTTTCTTGTGGATGTGAGGGGGAGTTCAGCCAGAGGCACCTGAGAGAGTCCAGAGCACGGAGAGAAAGTAGGAGATTGAACAAGGCCAGATGACTGGAATTGACTATCAGAGGAGAGAAAGATGAGAGAGAGAGAGAGAGAGAGAGAGAGAGAGAGAGAGAGAGAGAGAGAGAGAGAGAGAGAGAGAGAGAGCAGGCAAAGGAGAACGGGCCAAGAGAAGAAGACAAAAGTACTGGACAAAAGAGAGCACATCTCAGAAATGTCAAGGTTATATGGGAATGAGAAGCTAATGGAAGGGACGTCCTTGAGCTGGAGAAGCTTATGGTAAGGGATGATATAAGAAGACCTGAGAAAAGCCACTGGTACTGAGTGATCCTGGAGGCCAGGATGTGTTTTGGTATGCTAATAGGTGCCACAGATAGCCATTTGTCCCTTCTGACTGATAAGGACCTTTCCTTTGGTAGAGGCAAATGGGCACCAGAATATCTGGAGTGTGATTTCCTTTAGGCCTGACTCACTGTACAACATATGCTCAAAAGGAAGGGGTGAGCTAAGGCTGTGACTCCGTGGTCTAGTGCTTGCCGGATTTTATGAGATCTGCAATTGATCTCCAGCCCTGAAACAAAATCCTGGGGTTTGAGTGAGTATGTCTCTAAATTAAAAACTCAGATCACTGACCTTTTGTTTCAGCCACAGGAAGATGCATACTTCATGAAATACAAAAGTTCACAGCCAGGGGCTCAGTGGGGAAAGAGCTTGATTCATGAGGACTTGAGTTTGGATCTCGAATTCTCACATTCGAGCTGGGAATAGGAGTGGACATATGTAACCCCAGCATTGGCGAGGCAGAGATAGGCAGGTCCCTGGGGCTCAGTGGAGAGTCATTTCAGCCAACCCATGGGCTCCAGGTTCAGGGAGAGACCCTGTCTCAAACCGTAATGTGGAAAGCAACTGAAGGAGGAACCTGACATTGACTTTCCGGCCCTTACAGGCGTGAATGTACACACATACGCATTCACATGAAGTTATAGGTCTTTTTTTTTTTTTTTCAAGACTAATTTCAGAGTGGTTTGTTTTTCAACAGTGAGGTTTTATGGGAACAACTAGAAAAGTTGAAAGAAAAAGCCTGGAGGTGTGGAACTAAGAAAACTCTGCTATGGAAACAAAAGGAAACAAGAGCAGCAAATTAAGTAGGTTTTACATTATATACCCTCCTAATGGAGACACATTCTCTCTCATCAATTTGCACTTAAGAGGGAAAAAGGATGTTTATTAAGGTTTTTAATAATGCCACTGCTTACATAAATTAGCATGGGGCTGGCTGGGTTGATTTAAGTTTCACTGTAAAGAGCCATTCCCACGGTAGAATTCAATCTCATCTCTGAAAATACAATTATAAGCCCAATATATAGCACTTTCCAAGTACTATTTTCCCAAAAAGCACTTTTTTTTAACAATTATTTTTATTGTTTGAGAATTTCATAGATGTATATAATGTGTTTTGATTAAATCCACCATCTGGGTCCTCTCTTTCAATTCCTACCCTTTCCACAACTTTCCCTCCCAACTCCATGTGACCTTTCTTTTAACCACTGAATGCTGCCTGGATGTGCATGGGTGTAGGACCACCCACTAGAGCATGGCAGCCTCTCAGGAACCACATCCGTGAAGAAACATCCTCTCCTCCACCAGCAGCCATCAATTGCCAATGGCTCCTCAGACAGGGGTGACTCTTCACAGTCCCTCAGTGATCTGTGCTGGGCTTTTGGCTTCTTCCTGTGCAGATCTTGTGTATGCAATCACCGCTGCTGTGAGATCATGTGTACACTGCTCTGTCATGCCCGGAAAACTCTGGCTCCTATAATCTTCCTACCTTGTCTTTGGTGATGATCTCTGAGACTTAGGAGCCGGGTGTGATATAAATGTACAATTTGGGACTGAGCACTCCAAGGTCTCTAGTCTCTTGGTGTTGACCGGTTGTAGATCTCTGTGTTAACTGCCATCTACTACAAAAAGAAGCTTCTCAGTGAAGGTTGAGACATGGTCTAATCTGTGAGTATAAAGATCTCCCCGAGACATCAGCAGAAGCTTGAGACCCAGGGGATCCACCAATCCTGAACCAGAGCAAGGCCTATTGTCAAGGATGAAGACGCAGGGTAGAGACTGGATTTGACATGGGGTTAGACCCAGAGATCCATAGAAAGTTCCAAACAATGCTTTTAAAATCTGATTTCAAGTAGAATCTATATATCTTGCTGTGATCTTTGCTTTGCTTTATTTGAGTGTATGTGTGTGTGTGGGGCGGGGTATTTTTGCCTTTACTGTGACTGGTTAATAATTTTTTGATCTACATAATATTTCAATATCTATGAGGTCTGAAATCCTGACTCCTATGCTGAAGTTTGACAAGGAGTCTGGAGAGCAGCCCTTCATAGTGTTTGTGACTGAGAGAGAAAGTGCTGTTTTGGATAAGCAAAAAAGAGGCAGGGACACAAGGCAGAGGAAGGGTGGGGCCTGCATCTCTACAGAATTCGCAAGAAGCAATATGTTATCTCCGAGCTGCTATCATACCGTGTGTTGTGTTACTGTCAGCTTTTATAGACTTAACTCAGTCTGAGAGGTTCAGAATGGAGTGAGGACTGTAGCATCTTCCTTGCCGCTGGGATACTGGTTGAGGCTTCCCTCCAGGCCTGCTAGCCTGTCTCCAGGGCAAATTGGCACACGGTGATTTTATTGCTTTTCATTATGAGCCTCAACTCGACATAAATGGCTTCATCTGGGTACTTGAATTGTCCCTTTCAAGTATTTATCTATCTGATCACTTTCATAAGTACATAAAATCCCATTTCTAAGCTCACTTGACTTGTAGAAATGCTAAAATTCTTGGCTATGATTAAGATATCTGAGAGTAAAAACAGTTCTCCATAAGGAAAGCTCATACAAAGTAGAGCTGGGATAGAGTTGACAAATTTAGCAAATAAAAGTGTAAGGTGCACTTGTATAAAATGCATGGGAAACAAGACTGTCAGTATAAATTTACTCCGTGGAGCATCTGGCCCATGCTGAGGTTTCTAAATCATTCACTCTTTAGCTAAGGTCAGATTTGACTAGCTACTTTGGTCTACTGGGCAACCCTAGCCCAAACCACCAGAAAGTCTTAGACATCAGCATATTATTCACGTCTCACTGTTTCCCATGGTTTTCATCTATAAAACTTGAAAGTATTGTCTCTGGTTATGTTCACCAACCTAATTATGTCAAACATAGCACAACCTGCAAAGTATTCCAGGCACAGAAGAGATCTGGAAAATTAAACATTTCCCTTTCCTAAGCATGTTTTTCCTACATAACTAAAAATATGACTCTTGAAGCATTTCAAAATTAACATTAAAAACAGATTACTATCCTTTTATTCACATCCCTAGGATTCTGCTTTGAGATGTAAAATTTCTAAGGTAAAAAAAATTTTAAATAGTTTACGAAATTTAGACAAGCCACATACACATACAACAAATGACTGTGTGGTCCATATAGCAAAGATTGATCCAAAAGTACCTAAGTCCATCACCTAGATGTCAGATGAAATCATTAGGTCTGGTCTTTTACCCACAGAGTCACCTTGGTGACATAATGGAGATTAATTAAGGTAGACACAGCTGGTATTCTTTAAGAAGAGATAAAGACACAGTTATTACCTCTAATATTAAATGTAGAGAATGTGAAATTAAACCTCTTGCTGTTTGGAAGTAGGAAAGACTGCTAAAAAATAATAAACACATTTTAAATATCTTGAAAAGCAAAAGTACATTTCTACATGAGGTCAAATGCTTTCAGAAAAGAAAAATCTTGTGCTCACAGCCAGTTAACACTGAGAGAACCCTACCATGGTCTCACCTCTTCCCTGAGCAAGGCAAGCCAATACTTTGCTTGATTTACTACCTAAAATGAGACTAAGAAGGGACACATGGCACAGTGAGATCTCCAAATGCCAGGATGACGAATGCTGTTTCTCTATTTCAAAGGACAAACCATCGATGCAGAGAAAAACAAAATTTCAAAAGCACTCTGGCAAGGTATCATGAGAGGCATTAAAATAGCACAGTAAATCCCACCTTGAGGTAAGAGCCTGTACCCTAACACGGACAGGAGATGCACAGTGGGACATTCTAAAGGAACAGGAAAGCACCTCATCCCCTAGCTACTATGGTTTAGATGAGAGTGTGTACTCCATTAGTGAAAGGTAAATGAATGTGCAGTTAAAACTAAGATCCAGAACTTTCTAGAATGATGTCATTATTTTCCAAATATAAGGCATTGCTTGCTAATCATGTAACTTTCATCTCCCAAATGCTATTCAACCTCCCCTTGCCTTAGGGTAGTCATAACATCCAATAACTAACAACTGCCTGTAACTCCAGCTGCAATGGATCTGATATCCCTGGTCTCCTTGAGCACCTGCACTCGTATGCACATACTCATAGGCACATATGCATACCAATAATTTAAAATAAGAATTTTTTAATCACTTAAATTAATAGTAGTATAGCATTTTTCAAAGTATAAAAACTACCTTATTTAATTCTTCCAGACCCCATATGATCCAATTTATTCAGGAAGAGAAGAATTCCAATATCATGTGTCCACCGTATGTCACCATGAGTAAAACAGAGTATATTTTATTTCTAATAATCTCTAGATTTTTTTATTTTGATTGATTATCCAGGGTCCATGGTCTTACATGACCCAATGTATGTGTGTGTGTGTGTGTGTGTGTGTGTGTGTGTGTGTGTGTGTATGTGTATAATTTCACACAAATCAAGCATGTCAAATTTTAGCATCTGATTTTGGCAAACTCACAAGACCATAACCAAACTGTTCAGGCATTTTTCTAAATCAAGTAACAGAAATAATTCCATCTTCCTCTCTGTCACTCATCTTTTCACCCCAGTCTAATTACAAGGTTTTCTCCTGTGAAAATCAGTTTTAAAAATAATTTATGCAACTGTATGCAACTCAAGTATGAGTTTAAATGAAAATCTTGATAAATGCAAGTAATTGATGTTAATTTACATGTTCCTCAATGATTATCATTGGTTTCAGGTAAACAGTCTGAGGCTCTGGGCTGCATCTTAAATACTAGAAATGACAGTGCCTACATGAAACTGGCTGAAAGGTCAGTTTGGGACAAAGACAATCACCTAGATGGAACCTAGGAGAAGTATTGGTAAAGGACCACAAAACCTAAAGACTGTCCTCATGGCAAGCAAATAACAAAAGTCCTGCACAATTCATTATCATAAAAATGAGATTAAAACTATTTGTTCATTTATAAATATTAATTAACTTCTAATATGTATCAGACTCTGCTTGTAGCATTGCAAATTCTGCAGAAAGAAATTAAAGGCCTGGCCCTGCTCCATGACTCTGTGTAGAAATAGAATTAGATCTAGCCTGGGAAAATGAAGAGAATATTTGTGTACAAGAAAGAGCTGCCTGGGGAGCTAAGAAGGAGTACTACCCAGGGTAAAAAGGAAGGAAGGAACGATGTTAAAAGTACTTGTGTACATGAGATGGAAAGACAGGAGAAGAAGGAGCACACAGGGGCATGATTGGAGATGAAGCTAGAGAAAAGGCCAGGGTAAGAGCAGCCAGGGCATGGAAAGACCCTGCAGGTAGAAAGGAGTCACCAGAGAGTCAGCAGGGAGGCCCTAAGGAAGGGAAGACAGAACACATTTGGACATCACAACGGAAGGGCGAGTACTAGGAATGGAAAGATCAAACAATACAAATGTTCATTTAAAGCAAAAGAATACTGAGGAGGCTGAAGCTAATGCTGGGGTGAGTGAAGTGGACTCTGATTTTCAGCTCTTGGAAAGGCCGCCCCAGTAATTGTGTGGGTGAGCCTGGCATATCATTGCTACAGAGTGAGAGGTGATGACAGCTTGGAGTAGAATGGATGGCATTAAGAGGGCAGGTTGCATAAGGATGGAACTGATGGAACACATGATGGCCACAACTGGGACTTCTTATTATCAAGTGTGACAGGCCCTAAGAATGGTACCTGCTCTATATTAGCACTTACGTGTTTTGGAATGAGCAATATTTAGAACTGGTGAAAATAATGATGAAAGGAATCAGGTAACAAGAATTCCAAAGATTCTACATGGCATATCTTAGATGGATAGTGAGGTCATGAAAAAACCAGAAGCCCAAAAAGAAAGACGGGTTTGAAGTCAGAACCCGTAAGTTAACTGTACCTCTTTGATCTTGATGTATCTTGAAGTCAACCAATAGCAGTTAAGAAAAAAGAGAGGGAGGGCAATGTAAAGTCCCAAGAGATCCTGTCACCAGACAGACATTTCTGAGTCACTCAATGATGGGAAGTGATTAACATCTTAGCATAAATGTGATTTCCTAAGGACAGACTACAGTGGAAGAGGAGGAGCAGATGGGAACCAAGCTTGGAAAAGCTTTCTGACCTAAACACAAGGAGTAGCTGAGTCTGCAGAGGAGAAGCACATGTAGAGAAGCACAGGCATTCATTGGAAAGACTTAGTGGGAAGCAGGGTCAGGTCTGTTTCAAGGCAGTGACCATATTGAGTGCAATTCAGAAGTCACACAAGATGAGAACAGAAATAATGTTTATGGCTCATTAATGGCAAAATGGTATACGAGATTAAGTAATAAGTGATGAAATGAACTCATGGTATAGAGTGGATTCATATTATACAGTGGGCATGGGGTATACAGTGGAGACATGGTATACAGTGGAAACGTGGTACAGGAGTAGACACATGGTATAGTGAACATACAGCACATAGTGAACACATGGCATATAGTGGATGCATATCATACAGTGGCATGCGGTATATGGTGGACATGTGGTACTATTATAGTGGACACATGGCATATAGTGGATGCATGTCATACAGTGGCATGTGGTATATAGTGGACGTGTGGTACAATTATAGTGGACACATGGTATACAGTGGGTATATAATAAGCCATGACCATGTAGCATACAGGCAGGAAAAAAAGAAACATACTTTGCTGGCTGGACAAGGGGTGGGAAGGGCACACGTGACCAGGAAAGGTTAAAGAGAGGCCTTCAGCTGTTAAGAACAGATCACCTAAACAACACTGAGAAGAGCTGATTCTTTTGAAAAGATCAATTCTATTCAAGTATTATAAGTTTTAGAAATACTGATAGAACCATCAAGAAACATCTAAGAAAATGAAGGAAAAAATATTAAAAGCTGAATAAACAATAACAACAAAAGCAAGTCGCAACAACAAAATACTCCAACTGAGAAAATTTACATCAAATTTGGTGTTTCAGAGTATCAATGAAAAAAACATCTTCCTTGGACGTTCTCAGATATTACTCTATGAAGAAAAAAAACAGTCTTAAATATAGGCCATTTCCGTGTATAATTCATGCCTTGAGAGTTACGAGTGATACATTCATCACTTCAGCCTGCCGTAACAAATGAGCAAAGGCTGAGTGGCTTAAACAACAGAAATGTGCTTCTTACAGCTCTCGAGGATGGGGAGTCTGTGATGCTGGTACCCCAAGCATCAAGGAAAACCAAATGATTTGCTAAGGCAGGTTTCACTCTGAGACCTTCTCTGTGACCCCATCCCTCTGTGTGCTAGTATGACCTCATCTTAGAGCATTTGTGGGGGAACAGTGGTCCCTGATGCAGACAGAAAGAGAGCTCTGTGTGTCTACCTATAAATAGACTATGCCTGTTAGGCCAGGATCCCATGCTTATGATCCCAATGCTAATTATCCCTATAATAGCCACACTCTATCATATTGAGTGTTAGGAATTTACACATGGATTTTAGGGGATTCAGACTTTCATCCAATAGAAATGAAAATAAATCTTAAAAACTGCACTGATATTTAACTCAGTCTTTCCTCAGTATCTGTGGTAGATTGGTTCTAGATTCCCCTTTGGCTAAGTCCTTTATATAAGATGTCATAGTAGTCACATGTAATGTCACATTTTCTTGTGTGTTTTTAAAATTATCTCTGGGGGCTGGAAGTAGTTTATACTAGAGCATTTCCCTAGCATATGTAAGAATTATTACCCATAATACAAAGGCTAAAATTCATCTCTGGTCATGGTACATGCTTATGATCCCAATATTCAGGAGGTGGAGGCTAGAGTATCAGGAGTTCAAGACCAGCCTGATATACAAAAATAAATAAATCTCTCTGTACTGCTTGTAACGCCTAACATAATATAAATGGGATACAAATGGCTGTCAGTATTGTTTGGGGGATAATGGTAAAGGGAAATCTTTGCATGTTGCATACATATGTGACCATTTGTTTTCATGGTTTTGATCTGAGGATGGCTGAGTTCACAAACACAGAGAACTGGAAAGGCTGACTGTACTCTAAATGTGATTGGGAGTTCGGGAATATAAGGCTTTTGAAAGTTTATTTGATCCAAGCTCTGTGCACCACACTATCCATCCCAACTTCTTGAAAAATGCATTTGTAAAATCATATCTCTTGGCCAGCAGGCACATAAAAAAAAACCTGCTCAATGCCACCCAATATCAGGGAAATGTAAATAAAAATCATAGTGAGATATTACAACATCCCAGTAAGAGTGGGTCTTATCAGAAAGAGTAAGCTAGCATGTGTTGGTGAGGAAGAGAAGAAAAAGAAACTCTTAAAATCCTGGTATTGGTGGAATGTAGACTAGTATAGCCACTATGCAAAACAGTATGAGGGTGCCTCGCAAAACCTAAAATTAGAATAACCAGATAATCTATATACCCAAAGACAATGCAATCCTTGTGTTGAAGAAATATCCACCAACCCATGTTCACTGCAGCAATATTCATGGCAGCCAAGAAGTGGAGACAATCTCAGCATCTATTATCTGATGGACAGATGAAGAAAATGTGGACTGTATCCCCAATGTAATACTGTTCAGGCATAAGATGAATAAATCTTATCCTTTGCAACTGTGTTAATGAAAATAGGGATCATGCTCTAAGTAAAACAATCCAGACATGGAATCGTCACACGATCTCACTCATCTACAGAATCTACAATGTTGGTCTTTTGTAAACTGAGTGGTGGTTACCAAAGGGGAAGAAGGAAGTGGGAGATGGAGAAAGACGGCTCAACGTGTACCAAGTTAGATGGAAGAAAGGCATTCCAATGCACTATTTTGCACAGTAGAATGACTATAGATAATAATGTAATATGAATTTCAAATGTTAGAAAGAATGGATTAAAGAATTTTGTGCCCATGCAGAAAGAGATTAATATCTATGGAAATAAATGTTTAACCTAATACCCATTAATATGCCCAGCTATTTTTTTATGTATCAGCTGAAATACATTTTGTAAATGAAAGTATATTTATAATTGGTGAAAGAAAGAAAGAAAGAAAGAAAGAAAGAAAGAAAGAAAGAAAGAAAGAAAGAAAGAAAGAAAGAAAGAAAGAAAGAAAGAAAGAAAGAGAAAGAGAAAAATCAACTACTGCACATGAATTGTGCCTTGGAGAAAAAAATACCAGAACAGAGACTGTTAGAGAATGAAAAACATAATCCATAAATGCCCATGTTTTGCTCTTGATAGATGAAATGTATGGATGCAAGAATGGGTCAGTGTGTTAGATGGATGCATGGATGGAATTTCTGTCTTTTTACTAACTTAATGCATCTTTATCCACAATCGATAAGTGGAAAAAGAGAACTGTCTCACTAAGCTTGGAATTTATACTATACAGCTTCCAGTATTCCTGGCTCCATCCATCTTATAGTTCCATGGGTTACTGCAGCAAGTCCAGCTTTATTTTTTTTATTTTTTTATTTTATTTTTTTGCCTCTGAGGGACCCTACCAAATGTTCTTAAGCCCCTGCTAAACACACAGGATTTACCTAGTGCTTCAGCATTCAGACTATAAACCTCAGAAGGCAGCTGAGACTCACAACCACCCCTGGATCTATGGCTGAGCCTGAAACCGAAAATCCCCCAAATTCTTAAATCTCTCTCTCTCTCTCTCTCTCTCTCTCTCTCTCTCTCTCTCTCTCTCTCTCTCTCTCTCTCTCTCTCTCTCTCTCGGCCCCTTAGATTACTGTTCCTTAAAGAATTCTAAGATTTAAAGCTACCGTTTCCCCATATTTTCTAGGGTCTGTGAATGATTCCCTAGAATGCACTGCTCTGCGAACAAGGAAGGCTGTATAGTAAGCACTTGGATCCAGTAAGGTACTGAAACCCGTGGGAAGTGCCACCTCTGTCTGTGTTAGGAGAGAGCATGCTAGAGCCTTTTCCTCTCAATGATCCTGAGCCCATCTTTGCCTAACTTGCTTACACACCCAGTGGAATGTTCTGAATTCTTGGGTTGCTCTTCCCCTGCCCAGTCTGTTGACGGTGAAAGTAGAGTTTAACCTTCATAGGATAAGAGAAATGTCTTTAAGTTTCCAGACGATGCCTTCCAATGCAGCCTGGTATGACAAGGACTTTTGCTTGGTTGGTGAGTCATGAGGACTCTGGTGTACTCTCTTGCCTTCATCCTTGTCTTCAGCCTCATGAGTGACTTCACCAAAGGCTACCTGCAAGCATTATGGGTTCCTTTAGGCTCATATCCCATGACCTTCAGTCTATTGCATAAAGTCATGCATTTTCTAAGATTTAAATTATAGTTTTAAATATTTTAATGATAGAAGGAAAGTGAAATATGCCCAAGCTCTAGAAATTGGTTGTCAGCCTAATAAGGCAGGGACCTAGAGTTATTGTCTCCTTCAGTGAATTAGTTCAAAGGAAGGAAGCTGTAAACTAAAGCATCTTTGATCATGAAAATGTAACTGCTATATAATATACGCCCCAACTTACTACTCTGTCCCCTGCCCTTTGAACTAAATGCAAGAAAACCAAGGGCTACAGGTCTGGGGTGGATTCTGAAGTGATTTTGTGGTAATTTAGAGTAATTGGGATTTTTTATGACAGTTGCTATAAAGAAGAATATATAGCTTTGGTATTCCTTGCGACAGTTCTTTGAATTACACCCACAGAATAAGAAGTCTGAGGCAGGGCTTTTAATTTATGGTGATAAACCCATTCTACCATCATGGGCTAGCATTACAAATGAGCAAGGAATAAAAAAAAAACAGCTTCTGAGTCTAATGAAAAGTGCCTGTAAGTGCTCTCACGGTGTCCAGATTCTTTTCTGCCCACACGCACATCCACACAGTCCTAATACAGCTCTCGGCAGCCAATCTGCATCTTGAAGCCAAATGGCAGCTCATCTGAAATCCTAAGTGCTAAGTGCAGTGCTGAAAACATGCAAAAATCTTAATTAGTAAAGGATCAGGGAAAAAATAAGTGTTCTATTAATAATTAGGCAAAATTGAAGCATGATAACAAGAGCTCAGACTCTGAGACAGTCACTGCCTCCTCAGCACAAATTACATTTGATCTGAGGAAGGGCTCTTAAGAGCCAAGAGTATAAAGATGTTTTCAGTATCTCCTCTCCCCTTCAGTGCCCCCGCTGTGTGGGCCCCTCTCTAATGAGATGCTGGCATTTTGTGGAACACTCACAGTGTTCAATTAGGTTTCCTTTATCCCTAACTGTCCTCTTTTAAAGTGAATGAATACCAAGCCAATTATCCTTCAGAAGCTTGCTTTGAGCTGCATTGACAGACTTCCCACATGTTTGACAACTATTACTCTGAGACTCTGCCCTTAATTCAGATGTAAGGAAGAAGGAAAAGGGATGGCCTCAATTTCTATGTGAATCCAATTGGGCTCACAAGGCTTCACTTGTAAAGGGGGTGATAGACCAAAGTCTGGCTCTCTGAAGTATGCACTCCAAGTCAGCAGAACCCTCATCCCCTGGGCCTCACCTGAGACCTGCTGACCTAGAACCTGCACTTTAATGAGATCTTGGGTGGTGTGTATCAACATAAACACTTGGGAAAGATTTGCTCTGAAACCATCAAAACTCATACAGAAATATATAACCCCTGGAGGAAACATCTGCTTCTGTATAGAAAGACAAAAAAAAAAGAAAGGGAGGGAGGGAGGGAGGGAGGGAGGGAGGGAGGGAGGGAGGGAGGGAGGGAGGGAGGAAGAAAAGAAAAGAAAAGAAAAGAAAAGAAAAGAAAAGAAAAGAAAAGAAAAGAAAAGAAAAGAAAAAAGAAAAAAGAGTGTCCCTTTTATGTCTCATCACAAATAGAGAATTTCAGCAGTGCTCAAAGAAACAAGCTAGACTCAACTGTTCTAACAGTCATCAGAGAGGCCAACGAAGACTGCCAGACCCACCTACACTATTCTGTTTCCCACTCTCCTTCACTTTTATGTAGCTAGGAAGGAATTACTATGGTTGATGAAACGGGAGTAGAAGGGACACACTCCACTCCCCTGTGGAGGCACTAGGCAACCAGTTCCCCTTTCTCCATGCTTCCTCTTTAGAAGTCTTCATGTCTTCATGCAAGGTCATGTTGATGTGGAGAAGACATGGGGGGGGGGTGTAGAAGCAGAAGGGGGTAAATGATGCCATTTTTGTCTCTACACTAAAATAGTGAATACTGAGCATAGAGTTTTAGCAATAAAGATACCATTTTTGTCTCTATACCAAAATAGTGATACTGAGTATAGAGTTTTAGAAATATTCAAAGAAATCTGAAGCAAATCAGAATAACTCTACCAACACGTGTAGGACAGCTGTCCTCATACAGAATTCTTGGCCCTCAGCACGTTTTTATTGTTTGTTTTGTGTGTGTGTGTGTGTGTGTGTGTGTGTGTGTGTGTGTGTGAGAGAGAGAGAGAGAGAGAGAGAGAGAGAGAGAGAGAGAGAGAGAGAGAGAGAGAGAGAGAGAGAGAGAGAGAAGTTTCCGTGACAGGGATTTGTATTATGTCAGAATAGCCTCACCTCTGTTGACAGATACAATTGGCCATCTACACATGAAGTGGGAAAAGAAAAGCAAGATTCACCCCATGCTTGGTGGATGACAAGGCACTTATGGCTTTGGCACAGCATACTCTCAAAGGTACCGACATCACCATAAAACATCCAGTATGGCTTGAAAAATCCCTGTGGCCTTTAATTCTGGCTAATATAGATCCATAGTGCAATATCATACCTTGAGTTAA
The DNA here is from genome assembly GCF_049852395.1 of Peromyscus maniculatus bairdii. Classification (NCBI taxonomy): domain Eukaryota; kingdom Metazoa; phylum Chordata; class Mammalia; order Rodentia; family Cricetidae; genus Peromyscus; species Peromyscus maniculatus. The sequence goes on from NC_134870.1 coordinate 40,464,154, forward strand.
AGCCTGTTAAATATGACAGTAGACCTTTCTAGATTCATGAGAAATGGAAAAGGTTTTCATAAAGCTCTACAGAGCCTATTATTTTCCTTAAAATTCTCTATTTTATATTCACCAGAAGCTTTACCCATGTGTTTCCAATGTATCTAAAACCTTCTACAAGATTTCTGTAAAGCAAGCATAAACTTATAGAAGATGAATGCACCGTGACAGCAGGAATACCATGACTCAGTGTTCATTTTCTGTGAGCATATGCTATGTGTGTGCAGGTGCCTGTAAATGACAGAAGGTGGCATTGGATCCCCTGGATTTGGAGTTGTGGGAGGTTGTGAGTCACTAAACTTGGGTGCTGGGAGCCAAACTCTGGTCCTCTGGAAGAGCAGAGAGTGACTTTAACCACTGAGCCATCTTTCTAGCCTTTTAATGGTTATTGCTTAACCATCACCTCACTGATTCACATCAGAAAAGGACCTAGGCTACCCTCAGTTTTCTTTCTTTCTTTTTTCTTTTCTTTTTTTTTGGTTTTACAAGACAGGGTTTCTCTGTGTAGTTTTGGTGCCTGTCCTGGATCTCGCTCTGTAGACCAGGCTGGCCTTGAACTCACAGAGATCCTCCTGGCTCTGCCTCCTGAGTGCTGGGATTAAAGTCATGCACCACTGCTGCCCTGCCAAACTTCAGTTTCTAAAGCTCTAACTGGCCCTGAGCCATGGTTAATGGCTTTTTTTAAATGACTCTGATAATGTCACTGCTTAGAAAATAGAATCTAGGCTTCCAAGCATTCATTTCAAGCATAGAAATACTACTCTAGGAGCCCTTCTCTGAGGACTGCTGAGAAGGAGTTTCAAATTGCCAAATGAAGCCTCAACCGTGCTAGTCCGTGTTTGCATTCCGTTCTGAGGTCAAACTTCCATAAAAACACAGTAGCGGGGAAGGATGTCCCCAGTCACTCTTCCTCCTGAGAAGTACCTACCTCTCCTCCTTTCTCTCCCCCTCCTCCCCCACTTCTCTCCTGTTCCAGTGCTTAAATTTATTCTATTTTTTCTTAATAAACTTGAAATTTTCTTTGTAAAAAAAAAAAAGAACAGAACAACTCATCCAGATATCTACTTCATCAGTCAAAAACTGCTTAGAGAAATGTTGACATAAGAGAAATATTGATACAAGATTAAGGAAGTAGTTATTAAACAAACGTCAGTCATGAACTTGAATAGGCTTGAACATAGCACATCATGTTCAATGGTGGTGAAATATAATGTGAACTTTAAGTCAAAAGACATAATTATGAGATTTATGATTTGTGTTCAAATCTCCCTGGCTTAATGCAAGAAAAAGTATTAAGTGCAAATCAAGAAAATTGGTTCTTGATGTGACAATGGAGTCATGGGTAGCTTTGAAAGGAAAGTCCTTATCTAATAGAGATATGCAAAAACACTTCAAAATGAAATAATTATGGTATCTGGGCTTCGTTTTCTCATAGCTTGAGTGAGTGAAGGGTCTAATGCCTACAATAAGACTGACCAATCAAGAAGCAAGGCTATCTGATGGCTACATCAGTATCATTATGGCATTCTCTTTAATTCTGTGAATATTTAAACTCTTGTGATAAATTATTTAAGACATAAAACAAACAAACCAAGGCCTCTGAATTAATATCTTGCTATGGCAAACCCCATGACTTGCAGATCACCCTGGGTCAGAAGAGGTAAAAGTTCACAGAAGTTTCCTCAGCATTTTAATGTGTGCTCTGCACACAGGGTTGCTAGGATTAAATTTAATCAACTACACTAATTTGCATTAATAGCTGGACTTTGCTTGGATATTTCAAAGGAAAATCCATTTCTAGAAAAAAAACAGAGTTTAGCTAATGAGCATTTTAAGATTGTTAGCATTAAATTGCCTTACCCCACTGCCCTTCTCATACATCCTGATGATGAAACAATCTCTCAATTGTTAAATTGAGACAACCTCTCAAATAAATAAAAGGGGAAAACTTTTATTTATTTATTTTTAATTCCAAATGAGTCATTTTCCTCATTAAATTTAATTGGCATGTATTATAAGCCTAATTTTCCAAAGTTATTCATAGTTATCCATATTTCCTTAGGCTTCCAAAGTGAAGTAGACACACTTCACGTTTTGGATTAATCATGCTTGTCTCTGAAAAATAAGATTCTGTGTTTCTGGAGAGGTTACTTTATGCTCTATCTCCAGGCAATTTTCAGAATAGGGAATGTGAGGATGTCAGACTTCAAAGTCAAAAATCTATAATAACCAGAAGATTTCAAATAGTTTATAGATTAGGATATGACCAATTTGAATTTCAATCCAAGCAAAGAACATTTGTCGTTCTTCCTGAATGGACGTGTGACATTAATGTTGATTGTCTACTTAATTGGATTATAAAGCACCCAGGGGATTAATCAAGCACACTTTTGGGTGTGTCTGGGAAGCTGACTCCAAGAAGGTTTACTAAGGCAGTAGGGAACAGCCCTGAATACGGTGTCACATCTACTAGTCTAGGGGCCTGAAATGGCACAAAGAGGAGAGAAGAAGAAAGCCTTTTATGTAAGCAGTCTCATTCATTCTCTCTCTCTCTCTCTCTCTCTCTCTCTCTCTCTCTCTCTCTCTCTCTCTCTTTCTCTCTCTCTTTCCTATTTACCATGTGCAAATTAGCTTATTCCATCATATACCCATACCCTATCATGATGGACCAGTGGTTATCAGCCTTCCTAATGCTGTGACCCTTTAACACAGTTAGTTCCTCATGCCATGGTGATTCCCCAACCATAAAATTATTTTTGTTGATACTTCAAAACTGTAATTTTGATACTGTTATGAATTGTAATATAAATATCTGATATGCAGGATATCTGATATGCAACCCCTGTGATAGAGTCAATCAACCTCCAAAGGGGTCATGATGCAAAGGTTGAGAACCACTGTGATAGACTGAACCCTTGAGCCTAAACAATTTTTTCTGTATATTCTACTTTTCTTACTACTGTGACCAAATATATCTAACAAAAATCAACTTAATGGAAAAAGGATTTATTTTGGCTCATAGCTGAAGAAGGTAGTATCCGTCATGGCAGGGCAGGCATGATAGCTAGGGAGAAAGCATCTATGACCGAAGGACCATGAGGCTGCTTGTTCATACCTTCGCAGATTAGGAACCATAGACCTAAGGTTGGAACTCAGCCAGGCTATAATCTATGAGGTCTACCCTTAGCCTCAGTGAGCCACCACTTCCTCTGTCTAAACTACCCCCTAAAGACTTCGATGCCTTCCTGAACAGTACCACCAGCTATTCAAATACACGAACTTATGGAGTAATATTTCATATTCATTCATAACACTCTCCTATGTTGTTTTGCTTATGTATTTTGTCAAAATGATGAAAAATGTGTCATTTTATGAATAAAATGTGAAACTAGTTTGGACACAGATATCACTAATTATAAGGTTAAACTAAGAAAAGTAATTAGTTGGAGGAATTGTTTTGGCTAGAGCCTACCAAGATGGTGTTTTCCATCAAGTAAGTGTTATAGTTAAATTCTGTTTAAATTAATTAGTTTCCTTTTATATGGGGTAAGAATCACCAAGACAGGAATTTACTCATGTCTATAACTATTTCAGCCATCAAAGGTCATCTTAGAGAAGGGATAAATATAATAATTATAATCTCAAAAGTACAAAAAAAAGATCATCTCTATGAACATGGAAGCTGATTTAGGCACATTAGAAAACTCCTTGGCAATATCTAATGAAGATGAAAACATGTCTATTGTATTACCAAGACCATCTATTCTTAAGCACATGTGACCAAATTACATATATTGACTCATCAAAATTCATATACTAAAGTGTTGATAGTAAGAATTTCATAACTGGTCCAAGATGAGAAATAACTAAATGCTCATAGCCAGTAGAATACATAAATAAACCATGGAATGTTCACATGGGCTCCAAATGAGAGCCTTCCAGCTATAAGTCCTAAGTTTCACTATTATCAACCTCTTGGTATGCCTAAAAAATGCTTATAAACTGGTACCAGGCTTCCTGAAATCTTGCCCTTAGTTACCAAACAATATTCTAAGTCAGTTTCCTGCTTTGAATTGGGATTGGCAATGCTGAGATACTTTTCTTAGAGTAGTGGGACAGAAGCCTAATGCTATTGGAATGAACCTTTCAGCACATCAAGTTAGTCCATTCAAGCCTGTGTCATATTACCTCCTGGTACAAATACCACTAGAGATCCCCTTGATGTTGGAGTATCTTTTCCAGGAAATCTCTGGTAAGTTAAAAATGTATAAAACATGAATAGTGATACGTTAAATAAACAGCAGCACTGGAGATCTTAGCAATGTTTGTGTCCAAATGGTCAACCAGCACAAATATTCTGAAGCAATGGGATATGTGGTTCTATGATGAAGGATGAGTAGTAGGCTATCCATTGTATGTGCTAGAGAGAGTAACCCCAACTCCCAGTCATAAAAACATACACTCCTATGTCTGCAGGAGGCAAGAGCTACAAGGAGAGTCTCTGTTACCACAGTTGGCTCAGCGTCTCAGTTGTGGTTAATATTGCTGTGATCAAATACCATGACCAAAAGCAAGTTGGGGAGGAAAGGCTTTATTTGACCTACACTTCCACATTGCACTTCATCTCTGATTGAAGTCAGAGCAGGAACTCAAACAGGACAGGAACCTGGGGGCAAGAGCTGATACAGAAGCCATGAAGAGTACTGCTTACTGGCTTGCTCAGCCTACTTTCTTATATAACCCAGGACCACCAGTCCAGGAGTGGCACCACCCACAATGGGCTGGGCCCTCCCCCATCAATCACAAATTAAGAAAATGTCCTACAAGCTTGCCTAGAGCCCGATCTTATGAAGGCATTTTCTCATTGACGTTCCTTCCTCTCAGATGACTCTAACCTCTCAAGTTGACATAAAACTAGCCAGCACACCTGAGCCTTTATCAACTTAACACACAAACACATCACTTTTCAATTAGAACCTTTCCTTTCCTATGTATCCCCAAGATAGAATGTTAGTATTAGTATCACAAGATAAAATATAGATAACTTTGAAAGTCCCACAGTCTTCACAAGTCCAAACACATTAAAAGTTCAGTCTCTTTAAAATATCCAATCTCTTTAAAAATCCCAAATCTCTTTTAGAGTTCAAAGTCTCAACTTTGGCCTTCTTGAAACGTGAAATACTTTACGTCAAGAGAGGAAAACCAGGGCACAGTCACAACCTGAACAAAGTAAAACCAAACTCCCACTGTGTAAATAGCTCAGTGTCCATGACTGGGATCCACTCAGTCTTTTGGGCTCTTCAAAAGGGCCTGTGTTACTTCTCTGGCTCTGCCCTCTGCACCACACACAGTCTTCTAGAATGTGACTCACTGCACTCCACCTGCTGCTCTTCTTGGTGGTCATCCATGGTACTGGCATCTCCAAGATACTAGGGTCTCTTGCTGCCACTGGGCTGCACTTTCACTAATAGCCTGTCCTGTGCTCTCTTCAGAGTCTCCATACCTGCCACACAGTGCCAAATCTCAATTGCTCTCCATGACCCCTTTATGCCACCAAAATGAGTACCACTTGGGGGATGCTTACACTACTAAATTCATCTGCTAGAAGGAGGTACATCCTTGGCCACCTCAGAAGCCATGAGGAAACACTTCCCAGATATTTCACCTCAGTGATGCAGGTTTCTTCTTAATCACAGGTTTATTCTTCATTCCCAGCCAACCAGCATCCATTGTCCCTGCAAAGCAAAGGTTTCATTTGAGTGGTTCTCGTCTCTTATTAATCACAGCTGATTCTTCAGCTCCATCTGGCCAAATAGCAGAAATTCTTCACACAAATGGCCTGGTAGCGTCTTTGCTTCTCTATGAAACTTCACAAACCAGGCTTCCATCTGCTCTGCTCTCAGCATTATCATCTAGTCTTCCAAGTTCTCACAACAGCTCACCAAGCTTTGAACAGTCAATGACTTTTCTAGCCCAAACCTCGAAAGCCCTTCCACAATCCTCCAAAAAATGCATGGCCAGGCTTGTAACAGGAATACCCTATCATCCTGGTACCAACCTCTCTCTTAGTGAGGGTTAATATTGCCATGATGAAACACCATGACCAAAAGCAACTTGGGGAGAAAAGGGTTTATTTGGCTTTCACTTTCTTGTTGTAGTTCATCATTGAAGGAAATCAGGACAGGAACTCAAACAGGGCAGGAACCTGGGGGCAGGGGACAGGAGTTGATTCAGGGGCCATGGAGGGGTGCTGCTTTCTGGCTTGCTCCTCATGGCTTCATCAGCCTATTTTCTTATAGAACCTTGGACCACAACCCCAGTGGCAGCCCTTCCCCAACAATACTAATTAATTAAGAAAATGCACTACAGTCTTGCCTACAACCCAATTTTATGGAGACATTTTCTCAAATGAGGTTCCCTTCTCTCAGATGACTCTAGCTTGTGTCAAGTTGACATAAGACTAGGCAACATACTTAGAGACCTATAAGCTGGTTCTACATGACTATGTTTTATGCAAAATAAGCTTTCACAATAGCCTTTGTGTATAGGCAATGTCATCATTGTGTGAATATGATGGAGTCAACTTAAACTTATTGCTCTGATGACACTAGATAATATAATTTTATGGGGTATGGTTATATGTAGTACATCACTGATAAAAGCATCATTCTGTGGTATTAGCTGCATGTATGAATTATATGTAAATACATGTTAGTTATATGCATATTATATTTATGAGTGTTGAATGTCAGTCAATAACATTCACTGTCAGACCACTTACACCTATCAAATTTCTCAATAGATAAACCTAACTAGTACACTAAGAATTTGGAGAAATCTCTATTTTATTCAATCAATTCTATTGCCATTTGAGAAGACATATGAAAATAATTTATTCCTTCTTGCTCATTATCATAATAACTCATTTGGTTCATGTCAAAAGAATCCTGGCTTTAATCATTTTAGACTGTTAAAGTAATAAACATTAACTTAAATACATGAGTCATTCTACTTCAAAAAAGATAGCTTAGCTCATTGAGTTTTACTTTCTCCCAAAACCCCACTAAAAAGAGAGTAAAAGGAAATTTTTATGGCCCTGGTAAAGGAGAAAGTAAAGGAGAGAGCAATATGAGTCCAGGTGCTGTGCAGTAGATGATGTACACCAACTGATTCAGTAAACAGAAAAAAAAAAAAACTAAGCCCAAGTTCATAGAGGAGAAAACACTGAAGCAATATTATTTACGCACAGAATACTGCAAGCTTGGGAGTTGCTATCATTGAACAATGCAGGAAACAAGGAAGAATTGGCCAAGGGGGCTGTAATCAAAAAGGACCTCAGCAAAGCATGGTAGAAGGGCAATTGTCAGAAGGCATTTGTGGATTTTTATCTCTGAAGCTTTCTGGCTATGGAGGTACCACATACAGTGGAAAGTGTATGTATCTGTCTACAGTTTCAAACTGCATCTGTACCCGTTCTTAATTCTGAAAGCAACAACTGTAACACCACCAGATTATCTGAAATCAGAGTTCCATGCACCAAGCCTTGGTCAATTTGACCAACTCAAGAAAGAAAACCCAGAGATGCTGTCATTAGAGATGACCTCTACTTGACCTTCACCAAAGTCACCCTGAAATAAAGCATAATGACACTGAATGCAGAGGAGATGAGGAGCTAATGATCAGGAGATAGTCAGGGGTGACCATTCATCTCAAGCAAAGCTCTATCCTGGAAGACAGAAACCAAACAGATGTACTAAAGAATGCAAGGGAGAAAATATTGACAAGAGAAGAACTTTTTCTGATAACTTCTTTAAATACCATTCTAATGGTATTTAGAAAAAATGGTATCTAATGAAATAAGATATAGCAAGATAAACTAGACCCTATAGAAAAGACCATCTAGAGTTTTGAAAGGAGGTGGGGGTAGAGGTACTCCTAAAACAAATGTGTTAAGAGGAAATGTTTACTGAAACTGAACTAAGACAGCAGAAGGGAGGAAGTCAGCCTGCTAGTTCAGGCCTTTGATCCCAGCTATCCAGGAGGATGAGGGAGAAAGACCGCAAGTTCATGGTCATCCTGCACAACTTAGCAGAACTCCATCTCAAAATAATAAGTGAAAACAGGACTGGGGAACTGGAACAACGGCTTAACCGTTAACTTGGGTTCAGTTTTCAGCACCCGCAGAGCAGCTCACAACCATCTGTAATGTCCTCTCTTGGTCTCTATGGGCAGCGGGCACACATGTGGTGTGTATATATACAGGCAGGAAAATACTCATAAAATAAAAATGAATACATCTTTTTTAGAAAAAAAGCTGGGTATATTCCTTAATGGCAAAAGCACTTGCCAAGTATATGTGAATCCCTAGGTTCCATCCCCAACATTATAAGGAAGGAAGGAAGGAGGGAGGGAGGGAAGGAAGGGGAAAATGATATATGACTTAGTTTTTCAGAGCATTGGTTGGGAAAAATCACATAGAAAGTATGAAAATTTAGAATGGTTTTAGATGTCTCAATAACCCTGAAATCAAGACAATAGTTAAAAAATAATTCAGAATTCTAATGAATGATGTTTTCTAAAAAGGGACTTTTACCCAAAAAATTATAAGTCATTTTCAGATTTGATATGTCTTTACAAGAATCTATATTCCTCCTATCTCCTCTCAAAAGGCTACTAGAAAATGGGGGTAGGGGTGTGGTGGTATTGTGTTCCCCAAAATATTGTGCACCCTAATAAACTTATCTGGGTTCAGAGACAGAACAGCCACAATATTAAACATAGAAGTTAGGCAGTGGTAGCACATGCCTTTAATCCTAGCATTCCAGAGGCAGAAATCCATGTGTTCAAGGATATAGCCAAGCATGGTGACTCACGCCTTTAATTCCAAAAAGCGAGCCTTTAATCCCAGGGAGTGATGGTAGAAATCAGAAAGGTATATAAGGCGTGAGGACCAGAAACTAGAAGCATTTGGCTGGTTAAGCTTTTAGCTGGTTAAGCTTCAGGCTTTCCAGCAGCAGTTCAGCTGAGAGCCATTGGGATGAGGACACAGAAGATTCCAGTCTGAGGAAACAAGACCAGCTGAGAAGTTGACCAGGTGAGGTTAGCTGTGGCTTGTTCTGTCTCTCTGATCTTTCAGTGTTCACCCCAATACCTGGCTCAGGTTTGATTTTATTAAAAAGAACTTTTAAGATTCCTGCTACAAGGGGACAGTGAAGTGCCATAACAATTAAAACAGTTGTTGCTCCTACAGAGGACCTGAGTTCAGTTCCTAATACCCATATGTTAGATCACAACTGTCTGTGATTCTAGTTTCAGGGGCTCTGATACCTGTTTCTGGCCTTAGAGGACACCAGTTTTCCACCTGGTACACAGACATACATGCAGGCAAAACACACACACACACACACACACACACACACACACACACACACACACGTAAATAAAATTTACAAAATAAAGCTACTAAATGATAATGGGTAATAACACATGAAATAGGAAGCATTCAAGCAGAAAGAAAGACTAAGCATATAATATATAATAAATAAAAGGAAGAAAGACAGCCCAAAAACAGGACAAAAAGCAAAAGGAATCCCCAGGACAGAGAAGAAGGCTCACAGGGTATTGCCTGAAAGGAAAAGTACCAGCTCAGGACCCCCAAGACCAAGTTCTCAACCCAAAGGAGATTTATTTGACCCAGAGGGACAGAGGGCAGAGAAAATAAAGACAAAGATGGGAGATATAGGATGGGAGAGATGGGGAAGGGAACAGGGAAAAGAGGTAGGAATATTGTCCAGGAGAGACAAGAGACTGCCTCTGCATAGAGAGGAGACAGACACAGCACACAGGCAAATGGCGGTTTGTGAAAGTAAAGGGGGAAACCCTGTGTGAGGATGAGGTGTTTAAATTTAATTGGGAAATGTTAATTTGGTGAGCCAAAGGGGACTTTTGATTGATGGACTTCAATACTTTGATAGGTGGACCTTAGTAGTCATCCTCAGGAGGAGGAAGTGGCCAAATAAGGGAATAGACCTTGGTGGCTAGCTTTTGGAGTGAAATCTAACAGGTTTTAGCAAGGCAGAGGAATGGGAAAGAAGGGCAAGGCCTGCCAGCGCCATGCTTACCATGCTGGAGCTGGCCCGAGTTCCTTCATGACCCATGGTGACAAGCAGAGCTTGGAGAAGTGTCCTTGAAGAGGCAGTCATTCAAGGCTGCTAAGCAACCAGATCCAAGTACCAGGAGACAGATTCCTAGGTAAATCTGGCCATGACTCATATCTTCTTTGCGGACCTTGATTATATGCTGATAAAATTCCTGCTTCCTATGGATTTCATGAATCCTGAAGCAACTCACTAATTTCTTCTCACAAAACTGCTCTCTGTCTTGGCTAAATCAGAGTCCTACAAAGTGAGCCACAGCAATCTTGAAGAAAACATAAAGCAGTTCGCTTTCCTGGCTGCATTTCTGTAGAGTGAGTGGTCCATACCAGTTCTGCTCCATGCCCTGTTATGTGCGTCCCACTTCCCCAGGACTCTACCAGACTAGAAGGGCTGTAGAAACTGTAAAGACTGAATCCGATGAACCAGACTCCTCATTTCTTGTTTTCACCTAAAAGAAATAGATTCTAGAACACTGTGCAGGTTTCCAGACCAACTGATAAATACATTGTTTGGAGCGAATATACAGAAAGTAAAACGTTTTAAAAGCAAATGAGTGAGTTAGGCAAAAGATAGAAGTTGGTTTCCTGAAGGTGGGGGGTCGGGGCAGGACAAGAGCAACTATCTTGAAAAAAACATAATGAGAACCACGGGAGGTTCTAGAAAGCTGGGTGAGCACACACATATTTGTAATTTAGGTATGTTTGATGTGTGTTTGCATATATGTGGGTGTATATTATCCTTTTCTGTATGTTAAGCTTTACAATACATTTAAAACAAGTCAAATTACTTTTAATCTCATTGCACAGACAAAATCCCAGATACCACAAGTGTTTCTATCAGTATCAGTAGATATTTATATCTGCAACTTGTTCATTTTTTTGTTCTTTTACCCTTACACATCTTACAGAGTCATTCTAGAATTAATCCATCTCTTTCAGTGTATCATATCACTATTCCAAAATTTACCCAACTATTCTCTATAGACAATTTCCCATCTTCAAATTCTCTTCATTCTGAAATGGAAGCAAGCATTATTTCCTGTTCCCTTCACCATGCTCATAGGTGCAGTAACAACCAAAAAGAAAATTAAAAAGTACCAGGACTCACTGGAAAGCAAGCCCTTGGAGACCACTCTGTTCCTCTTACAGAGAGGATGAGTGTTGCGTGCACTTGGAGGTGGCTCTGTCTTCTCACAGAGAGAATGATTGTTGTGTGTGTTTGGAGGCCACTCTATTCCCCTTACAGAGAAACTGATTGTTGATATGTTTTTTTCCATTATGATCTTATGTCTACACATTTCAGTATGCCACTGAACATATGTTGAAGCTTAACAGTTAAATGTCTCAGAAGAAAATAAAATCCTTGTATTATATTTTCCTTAATATTTGATTAATGGTTTTGATGCAATGGTTTTGGTTCATCCTGTCACCATCGCTTCCACCCCTTTGCATTCCTGTGACCACTGTTGGCAAGATAATTAGCGAAAACAGTTTGGTGTGTGTCCCTTCTACACATCTCTGTGAGATCTCACCCTTTAATGAGATACCCCAGAGCCTCTCTGGAGGCATCTCAGTATCCGAGGCAATACAAAACCGGATTTCAGCTGACACCACAGCACGAACAAAAACACTGTGTAACACTCTTGTTCTCAGACACGCACATGATTCTTTTCACTTTCTTTTACACGTCCGTCTACCCAAGCCACCGTGCGACTGTGCAGTTTTCTGTTAACAGATCCATGGTGCCCAGTTCCTTTGACAGAGGCCATTTGAATTCGTTCAGGAAATCTTTTGCAGGCAACCCCCCTGGAACCATCTCACACTTGAAAATCCTGGGAACCAAATTTCTTTCAGGCCCTTACAGAAGAGGTGGCAAGTCCTACTGCCTCCCATGCCTCCTCTGGCTTCAAATCAAACACTCTCTTAAGAAATCCAGATACCTTCAGCTGATCATCAGGGCGGATTACAAAGAACAGCATTCACATGGAGACACCAGTCTGCAGTTTTTGCCAAAGCCGCACAATGTCCTTCTTGAGGACTTGCTGAACAGTGACTAAGGAAACACTTGGAGCACAGAATCATGTCCATAACCTCCATTCAAACCCCTTCCACCCCATGCCCTCCCTTGCCCTCATCCTTCCTGTAGTTTAATAAAAGTGGTTAATAGTTTACAAGAAGTGGATAATTAAAACCAGAGAGACCTATAAATCTCTTCCAAGACAAAAGAATTAAGCCAGGTTCAAGGTTTCCAAACACCCGTCAGGATTGCATGCACAGTATATATTCGATTGATTGTCTTTCAGATCAAATGGGAATAAAGTGTTATGGTTGTAAGGGGGTATTCTAAGGTTACTTTCTAAACGCAAGTTCATCAAACATTTGTAATCTTACCAGTGGAAGGATCGTACAATATCTTTAAACTGGGATTTGATGAACGAAAGCTAAACTTTTTAGCCAAGGGCATAAAATTTTACAAATATATATATATATATATATATATATATATATATATATATATATATATATATATAACTACACTCAACCAAGCATTTTAACAGATTTAAACATTCCAAAATAAAAAAAAGAAATATAATGGCCAATTATTTTGCCTTCATTTGTCACTATTTTCATACCATGCCATTTTAATTTCTGTTTCTACTATAATCAGATTTTACTTTCCTAGTGTTTCATCATGATTTCCATGAATAGATTATTAATTATTTCTGTTGCTTTCTCAGACTCATTGACTGTCACCACTGTAATATCCTCTGGTACCATGTGAAATATGAAGCTATTAACAAACAACCAAGCTAGAAAGGAATTTAAATGCCCCTTTTTGCAGCAGTCCCTCTACTTTAGAGTACTTTTACATTGATTAGGAGGACACCGCTTTTACTCTCATGCCATGAAACTGAATATATTATATTGGGTATTTGGTTGTTGGGTGACCTTTAATTTCTCAACCAAAGAAAAATTGCCTTTTCATTGCATTTACTTAAAAAAGTATTTACAAAGTAGCTCTTCTGTAGAAAAAATAGAAAACACTTCTCAAAACTAATATTATCAGAAGTGTTTTAGTTAGATTCCAGTCCTCTGAAAAGAAAGAAACGACCTTGTCTCTTTATAGCTCTGAGCTCTTTGGAAAGAGGGAACAGGATGCAGTCACATTGCTAGCACCTAGCAGTCTTGCCACACAGTAAGCAGCTAATGATTATGTGGTAAATGTGTGTGACTAAATGTCTGAATGGACATTAAAGATGGAAGAAGTATGAGTGCAATCTTTAGACAGTCAAAGCAGAAAGTTTTCTGGTTTGATGGGCATGTTCTAGTTAACATAACATTTCTCAGACCTTTCACACACCCATTAACATGCATGCATTCACTATACACAGAATAAATGTTTTCTCCTACCATACACACCTTAGCTTTATTTGTCTTCGGTATACTTTAGAATAAGTTACAATCCACAGGATAATAGTCTATTGCAGCCGGGCGGTGGTGGCGCACGCCTTGAATCCCAGCACTCGGGAGGCAGAGCCAGGTGGATCTCTGTGAGTTCGAGGCCAGCCTGGACTACCAAGTGAGTCCCAGGAAAGGCGCAAAGCTACACAGAGAAACCCTGTCTCGAAAAACCAAAAAAAAAAAAAAAATAGTCTATTGCAGTGGTTAAGTGCATCTGGGAAGGCTGATATTCCCACCTTAGCAGCTGAGAGTAAAAAGGTGGTAGTAGTGAGGTGAAAGATGCCCCCCTGAACAGAATGCCTCAAGATGAGGAATAAAATAGATGCTCCAGTGGTCTCCTGGAAGAAGCCAATTTTGATGGATTTACTAAGACTCTTCTAAGTAACTAATCATTATATACACTTAGCTCATGGTCAGTCATGACAGTTGAGTAAATGAGTGCCACAGCAACATCAGTGCAGAGGATGAGGAAGGGTGCAGGGGACCCTAGGATTAGATAGGATTAGAGATGTCTTCCAGGAAGTGTTGATATTCAGAGCTAAACTAAGAAGAAAAAAAGCAATGTAGAAGTTGTGGTAGATAGAGTTCATGAAGGAAGAAGGGATGCAGGAAAGGATCGGATGTTCCGGAGAACATACAGATTCAATAGAGAGGGGTTGTGAGAGTGAGCCAGTCGGGTCAAGCCAGTGATGAAATTGACCAGAACTAGAAGGCATTGATCACCATCCTTAGGAGCACAGATCCTACGTGTGAAAACGAATATATCAAGGACTTTAAATATGACTCTGATGTGAGCAAATTGCTTCTGAAGGCAAACCATGTGTAAAAGGCCATACTATAGGCAGAGAAATTAGACAATATGTTCTAAGAACCCTACAAGTGCCCACTGTCAACATATTTGTTCTAAAAATAAAACCAAATCTTTTATTTGTGGCATTCTCTTTTATTATTTCTCCCTTGCTTAGGGGAGTTTATTCAACTGTTTTTTCCAAGATACGATTGCACCCACTAGATTCTTTCTGGGTGATAGACAAACCTAGAATGACTAACTAGTTAGAAGCTAGAGTAGGAACACACATGTATAGAGAATCACCTAACTGGATAGCAAGCATCAACTAGTCACAACAACAAAGATGATATGGTCATCTGGCTCATGCTCATTATTTCCAATATAATAAAAGATATTCTCTCATTACTGAAGCAGTGGTGGGAGACCTTGTACAAATTGAATTAAACAACTACTGACAAATACAAATAGTGAATGCTGCAAGGTACTTATTGTATTCAATTGTATGTAATTTGAGCATACATAACACAAAATACTATAATTGCATTGAACAACTAATAAGTTCATCCACATAGAACCAACACTAACCCAATTCTTCATCACCACAACCCGAGAGAAACTGGCAAACTTAAGATTGAAAACATCTCTGTGAGATGCTTGAGCTGTGTCTTTAATTTTGGCGGCAGGTTTTTAAACTATTTTATTCTTTAAAAACAATAGTACATGTTTCTCATTCTGTTCTTTCATAAATCCTACTATTTTGTACTCGATACAATCTTATTGAAAGAAAAAAGGAGGGCTGTTCTCAAACACTATGTAGGTTAACTGCCTTTTGAGTCAAGAAATTAAAATAACTTTTCAATGAGATTTTTTCTGTAAGTTAATGGAGGTCAGACAGAACAATGGCCACTATGACTAGAACCAGCAATAACAGCCATAGTTATCAATAGGAGGCCCTGGCTGTAGTTTCCTTTGTCTCTCAGGAAGTTTGCAGGGATGCATGCTATTAGTCTGTTTATAATATATGTAGTAAGAGAGAAAGAACCAGAAAGTCATCAACTTTTTAGTTAAAGCCCCCCATTCCCCCACCCCCCGACTCCCCCACCCCCATCCCCTCACCCTACCCCCACCCCTGCGAGCACCAGGGCTGAAACTGAGGCACTAACTTTCCTAGCATGGAGTCGCTGTAGTGGCCTCAAGAGGCCATTATCTAGGATTGTTAGTGAGGAAGGTGAGAAACAACTGAGAACTTCTATTGGACATCTGAAAAGTGAGAGGACAGAGGATGAGGTTTACAAAGCAGATAATTCACATAGAAATTATCAGAGTAGAAAGAGTCTGAAGAGAAATGTGTATTACAAAGGAAAAACAGGAAGGACAAAATGAGAGACCGTCCAGTATCAAATGACACTTCCTTCCCTGCCCAGCTGAGCGCATTCATTCCTGCTTGTGGTGCTTAAGGAAGAGAGCACTGAAAATCAAGAACCCTCACATCTTGCCTGCAGTCTCAGGTGTTTGCTTTTAATAGGTAATAAAGAAAAAAACTGTTTAGAAACAAAATATTAATCATTTCAAATGAGGTGACAAAATGCAATAAAAGGTTTCTACAGAAAAATTACCCATGGCACAAGTATTAATGGATAAAATGCCACGCTGACACATTGTAACCACTCACCCTCTATGTGTCTATTTTCTACAGTATATAACTAGATAGCTCACACACAAATGAAGAAATTGACAATTGTTTCAAGTAATGAATGATTTTTGCAGAATCAATTACTTGAGAAGCACTTTACCAGTGAACATAAAATAATGAATGGTAATTCATAACCTAAGCTGAAGTGTTCTGAACTGGAGAACATTCCAGCAAGTCACCAATAGTCTGCCTCTGTGATCTGCTTTTCATCTCTTCAAAAAAAAATAAACTGTTCCTTCGTGACAATGTTTCAGTAACTGACAGCATTGGCAGTGTGGCCAGAGATAGTGGGATATTAGAAACCATGACTGATAGGAAAATTGGGGGCTGCAGAAAAGAAGAAAATACAAATTCAAATTTAATGAATAGCTGCTGTGCTTCAGAATCTTTTCAAACAATATCAGATGACATATTGAGGTCACCGCTGATTTAAAAAAAAAAATGTATCTGCAAAGGGAGGCAACTATCTTTCCTGCGATCTACATTGAACTCACTGAGCCTCTGCTCTACCTACCAATCCCGGCTGCAGGCACATCATGGGTGCCTATGGCTCGCTCCTTCCAGGCTGGAGGACCCACTGGGTGGTGTGGTTAATTAGAGGGGAAGAGCTGAAGACTTGGTTCTCTTTGATGTAAAGCCAGTGTGAAAAACAAAGAAACAGGTTGTCTGGCCTCTAATCTGTCAGAGCAGAACTGGGGGAACAAGCTGGTAGCTCTGCAGTAGACCCACTGCAGTGGGTTGAATGAGAAGGATCCCCATTATGTTTGAATACTTGGACCCCAATTGTTCAAGTTATTTTGGATTAGCAAGTGTGGCCTTGTAGGAGGAGGTGTGTCACTGAAGGTAGGCTTTGAGGTTTCAAAACCCAATCCCATTCCCAGTTAGCTCTCTCTGCCTCTCTCTCAACCTCATGGCTATTGTCTCAAGTTGTGAGCTCTCAGCTACTGCTCCAGCACCATCCCTGCCTCCCTGACCACCTGTCTCCTGTTTCTTTAGCTAGTTCTCTTCCCCATGCCCAGGGACACGGTTGTAACTTATGAGTGTCATTGTTCCTGTTACTAAGATGGGTTTGAGGTTTCATTGTCTGCCTCTGTTACAGAGGTTTGTCTGCAGTTTGCTCATGTGTTCACCAGAGATATCATGTGTGTGTGTTATGCACAATGGACGCTCAGTCTGAGAGAAACATTTGATCATGTGTAGAGAGCACCATGGAATTGATGGGAATAATTGAGAGCAGTATTAAAATGGCAAGCAGACCTTGAAGAAAAAAATTTATCTCAGTTTCTTTCACTACTTCTTTGGTGAAACTATTGATTAGCCTTTCCTTGTAGATATTTTCTCTAAATTGTTACATGAGAAGGGGCAAATTAAATCATTAAATAAATTAAATTCTTGAAATTGAATTAAAAGTTATAGCATACCCTAAAATTAAGTTAAACTGAGAACAAATAAATTAAGAGGTTTGAAATTATCATTGAAACTTAACTATTTTAAATTGTTTTCTGTTTAATTACTAGTGTTGCAGTAATGTTGCTTTATATTCAACATATCAGTAGTAGCTATGATAAAAGCCAATAAAGTAGTGTGGAATCTAATCGCCATTTATTATATAAGTTTATTATAAATATATATGTCAAACTGGCTTTCCAAGTACTGTTGAGGAAACTGAAGAGATAAAAACAATAGAATCAGAGATGGAACTTTTTCTGTTTCTTGCCTCCTTAAGGAGAAGAGCCACCGCCATGTCTGTGCATCTGTAATGGATGGTTGTTCAGAACTACGGGTTCTTGAACAAGAGGAATAAGCAGATGTATAGCACCAAGCCCAATAATCTGAAGGCCCTCAACTCCTTCCACTACAATCGGCAACTGGCCAATGACAATGGGGTCATTGTGGTCCTGAAATGCAGATCTGGTCAGCCAAAACCAGCCACTTCTTACTTGAGGACCACCATCTACAAGAACGCATGGGCAGCATAAGGTACATGATCCTTGAGAACAAAGACAGCCCTGATTTGCACATGGCCATGGTGGCTGTTCGCAAGGCCAGTGCCATCCTGAGAAGTCAGAAGCCTGTGGTGGTGAAAAGGAAGTGGACCTGGCCCACTAAGAGCTCTTGAGCCCCACACCCCAAAAACAATAGAGTCCACTGACTTTTTCGACCACAGAGGGGGCAGGTGGGGAGAATCAGAGGTGAAAATTAGAAAGAGGAAGAAGAAAAAGAACAGAGGAAAATATAAAAAATAATAATGAAGAAGCCCCTTGCCATCTGAATGTGATTTAATCAAAAGAAAAAAGGAATTTTAGAATGAGGGAAATGAATCTCACATTGTGTCTATATTTTAAAAACATACAGACAGGCTGAGGAGGTGGCTTGCTGGATAAGAGCACTCACCCACAAGCATGAGAACACAAAGACCCGAATTCAAACCCTGAGCACCCACATAAAAAAGCCAGGCATGGCTACGTGTGTCTGAAATCTCAGCACTACCCGACAGAGACAGGCAGAGCTCCCTCAAAGCCAGCCCAGCTAAAATGCCAGGTGTCAGGGTCAATAGAGGCCTCTTTTGTATATGTGGGCACACATAAGCACCAATGCACCATACACATATTCCCTACACACACACACACACACACACACACACACACACACAAAAGACTATCCAAGTACCAAGTACTATCTTCCACTTCTGCGTCAAGTGGTTATGGTAAAGATGCAGCAGAGAGGTGGTTATCCTAATACAGAGCATCACCACTGCTGAGCCCTTAGGGAGCCAAACAGGGGTAGAGGCAAAAGCACTTCTGTGCTGATCAATACACTGAGAATGAGCCCCGGGCTGTGTCCAAGGGTCTGTAACCTTTGAGGGCAGGTGTTTCTTGTTATCGCCTCATTTTCAGTAACCTAGGAAACGCTTTACCTTTTTCTACTGAAGCAATCAATATCCAGATGATTGTTAAGGCCTTTTTTTTTTTTTATCACTGAAGATTGTAAGATTGTAAGCCCTGGGCCCTTGAAAAGAAGGAAAAATAAAGCGAAATTCATTGATTTTAAGTATTTTACATTTGATGGCTCTTAATAAAAAAACTAGTATGCAATCAAATGAATTCATCTTTTCCCCTTAGTGGAGTGCAAGTTTTAGAAAGTATGGGCCCTTACAATAAAGGAAGGATGTTTACACAAGAACTGAAGTCGGGTTTGAAGTTATTTTTACTTTAAAATCATACAAAGCTTTCCTCCAATAGAGGATATGATCTACTTCTAGCAAGCCTATGAGTATGTGAGTGTATTTCATTTGAACTATACTCCTAGTTCAAGAGGTGTGACACCAATTAGATATCTATCATATTAGAGGCTGGGGATACCCTTCAGCAGTACATTCCTAGCCTGCAGAAAAACCTGAATTTAATCCTCAGTACAAAAGAAGAAGAAGAAAAAAGAAGAAGAAGGAGGAGGAGGAGGAGGAGGAGGAGGAGGAGGAGGAGGAGGAGGAGGAGGAGGAGGAGGAGGAGAAGAAGAAGAAGAAGAAGAAGAAGAAGAAGAAGAAGAAGAAGAAGAAGAAGAAGAAGAAGAAGAAGAAGAAGAAAATAGTTACTCTATATCAGCTAAGGCTACTTTTCAATGCAAAGTTTAATTGTACTGATCCACACCATTGAGAAGGACTTTCTTTTCAATTAAGTTCATCAGGTAATTACCCCTCAGTCATTGTAAACCACATATGAAGAAGACAGGCTACAAAATGGAATCAATAATGGAAACAGCGGAATTCATTTGCAAAGGAGCATTTGATGTCAGTGACTAAGGCCCCAGAAACTTTAAAAATAGAATTCATATTCAGATTTTTCTCAGTCAGAAGGCTTATGGGAAAATGAAAAATGAAATTGCCATGGGACCACACCTACATTCAAAACCCATAACTGTCCAAATGCAAAGAGTAAATTGAACCATAATGTATTGCCTGTATTTCACCACCTTTAAGCTTCTTTGAATGGCAGTTTTACATGGTTTAACTCACAAATTGCCATATCAAACACAGTACCAACAACAACAAAGAACATTTAGTTTAAAATAATTCCATTATTTTGAATTTTTCTAATACCACTTTCAAAAATGTTTATTCTTTGCTATCAAAGCAAATTTAATAATTAAGAAAAGTTGTTTAAACATTCCTCACTGAGACCAAGCTAACTACACTAGTACTTTGGAAGAGAGAAAGAAAAAGACAAGCAAAGGGATGGGGGAGTATTTTTCCTAGAACCATCTAGCCTTTTAGGATAAGCTCTCTGTGATGGTTTGAAAGAAAATGACCCCCATAGACTCATAGAGAGTAGCACTATTAGGAGGTGTGGCCTTGTTGGAGGAAGTGTGTCACTGGGGGTGGACATTAAGGTCTCAGATAATCAAGCTAGACCCAGTGTGGGTCACTGTCACTTCTTGCTGCCTGCCGATCTCAGCTACCTCTCCAACACCCTGTCTGCCTACATGCCACCATGCTTCCTGCCATAATAACAATGGACTAAACCTCTGAACTGTAAGCCACTCCCAATTAAATGTTTTCCTTTATAAGAGTTGTTGTGGTCACGGTGTCTCTTCTCAGCAATAGAAACCCTAAGACACTATCTAAAGAAAGAAAGTGAATACCTAGAGTGTATATAATAAAGACAATGTCTGTGCAATTGCTTGTTTGAGGGAATCGAATGTTTTCCTAAAGGAGGTGTCAGAACTCCAAATCTCAAAGGAAAGTTTCCCTAGCACAGGCATGTGCCTATGACATCTCAACTGAGCTAAGAAAGTAAGAAAGAAAGCAATTCATGGGACATGAATTTGAAAGCAAGAACACTGATAAGGGAGAGCGACTACAATGTCATACAAAATTAAAACCTAGATTCCCTGCTCTGCCATCTTCTCAGTCATTTTAGCAAAACTGTGCAACATATGAAGCAGCAGAGCTCTGCATACCACTGCTTCCTGGAATAAGATCCTTAAAGAGTGAGTATCGGAAACAAAGCTCTTCTGAACTAGTCAGTGGTCCTTGGAACTAGGAGGTTACAGTACTTCTCTTCATGTCAGCATTTCAGATAGATTCCCTTCTGAAAATGTGCTTTGTGCTTTCTTGCCATCTTAAATTATTAAATTATGCAGTGTCTGATTAGGACTTAGAAGGCACAGTTCATGCCATGGTCAGATCATATTAGCTTTGCAATCATGGGACATTACTTAGCATTCCATCTCAGGTTTCTATCTCCTTAACATCTACTCCTTAGTGTTACTGAGAGGGGAAAAAAGGTGCTAACGAAGCAGAAGTGGAAAGCGGGGCTTCAGAAGCTAAGTTCTCAGTGTTGCTGTTCACCCCTTCTTAACCCCACACATAAATAAGGCTTCCCTGCTTGTGCCTACTATTTCCCATTCCCGACACAATTATGAAGCTATAAAGTCCAACTACTACTAAAATACTTAAGAAAAAATGGATTTTTGCATCCACCTTCTATTTACCACCCGCCCCCCCCCCCCCGAACTACCCTGTCTCATGGCTGGCCTTCTAATTCATTTTCACAATCTCCAGGATTTGGGGGTGTTCATAAGGTAGCCCCTATTTACTGCCTGGTTCAACCCAGTTACAGCTAACAAAGGATTTGGGTATTCATATATGCAAAAATCTTGCCTCAAATATGGCAATAAATTGGGATAAATTCTATCTCACCTAAGCTCAGAGGCAGGGAAGGCTTGAGAGGGATTGGGTCTGCCCGGGTCATTGTTTCTCCCTCTTAAGCCATACAACAGAGTGTCTTATCCAAGTGGTGTTTCATCTCAACAGGGGAAAGCATCCAGAGAGTTTCACTCTTCCTTGTCACATCAGGAAGGAGAAGGGATTGCTCCCAGATAAGAAATGGAAAAGCATCTGATGAGAATGATTGCATTGAGTTAGATCACAAAGATTTCTAATGGAAGTCACTTTAGGGAATGCAGGGACTGGCTTAAACGATTATTGGAAAGGTATGGTGATTGAAATGGAATTTCTGTGATTAGATTAAAATAATTACTATCTACTCCTGGAAAGAGAGGGCCTGAGTTTCTTTCTTCTTGCATTCCGGGACCTAACCAGGAAGGGTCAGAGTGCTGAACACAGCAAAAGCCCATGGCACTCTTTTGTGATAATGGCTTACACTGAAAAGGCTCAGCTTCAGTCAGCCTGGCTCAGCCCCAGAACCCTAACCTCACCACAAGGTAAGAATGATTCTTTAAGACATTAATTTGATAAATGCCACAGCCCATGTAAAGCCTTTTTGCCTTACTCTCTGAGACTACCCATCACTGAATCAAGGGTGGGAATGTTCTCAAGGCTGAGCCCAGCCTAGAACATAGAAGCTGTCATAGTTTTCTTTCCATGTGTGTTGGTGTAGGGAGAGTCACCAGCTCTTGTTGAGAAAGAGAAGGTTCACTAGGTCTGCCATGCCTCACCTCATGATTCAAAAGCAAAAAGGAGTGAGGAGTGTAGCTCAGAGGAGAGCACACGCTTAGCCTATGTGGTGATTTGAAAGAAAATGGACCCCCATAGGCTTATAGGAAGAGGCACTATTAGGAAGTGTGGCTTTGTTAGAGTAGGTGTGGCCTTGTTGGAAGAAGTGTCACTGGTGGTGAGCTTTGAGGTTTCAAATGCTCAAGCCAGGCCCAGTGTCTTTCTCTTCCCACTGTCTGCCAATCCAGATGTAAAACTCTTAATTACCTCTCCAGTACCATGTCTGCCTGCATGCCACCATGCTTCCCACTATGGCCATAATGGACTAAACCTCTGAAATATCAGCCAAGCCCAATTAAATGCTTTCTTTTATAAAAATTGCTTTGGTTATGATGTCTCTTCACAGCAACATAACTTTGACTAAGACAGCCTGTGTGGGGGCCTAGACTCAATCTTTAGCTCCAAGTAGAAAGAAACAGAGGAGACAGGGCACAGAGACAGAAGAACAAGGAAAAGAGTAAAACAGAAGGCTAAGCATGATTTAGTGGAAGACAAAGAGAGGCAAAGAGTGGGAAAAATGGGAAATACATTCTGGGGTGAATAAGACATCCTTGTGGAATATGCAGGAAAAGACAGAGAAAAAAATACAGTTCTACTCGTTTTCATTTACACCTACCTCACACCCAACAGGTAATACTATGTCAGAAACAGTCAGACAATTCTGAAAAAAAAATTCTATATACAGAGGCTCGATAGCTTTAATTATTTTTTTTTTCAGTGACTCAGGAAAGGCTCACAGCAAAAACGAAGAGAAATGTTGAAGAAGAAATTGCACCATGGAATAACTAAGCAGAGAAGACCTGGGAAAGAATGTTTGGCATTGAACCTGAGACCCAGATATCCTGAACACTCCAAAAGTGCAAAAGGTGAGTGAATACACTGAGTATTTCCTGTGAGATAGACAGAGGAGGAGGGTGGCTATTCAGGGGAGGATAACGGGACTCTATAGCATAAGAGGCAGTTTTCCAAAATGAGAGTTACAACCAGTCCTCAGAAAAATAGCGACACTCCCATTTTCTGCCCTGCACCACTTACAAAGTGACAATGAATTTGGCCTATCTGAGATGAGAGCAACGGGCAAGCAACAGAGGTGGCCATGAGAAGAGTCAGATGTGAAATGACTGTGCAGGTCAAATACATCACGAATGCCAAACTGTTGACCAGAAATGGTGAGTGGTCATTGCTTGTGTTCACCTCATCCAAATATCATAAAAAATTACTCAAGTCGCTTGATGGTTGAACTAAGCTTACTTCTACAGTCTTACCTTCTATTTTCCCCACAGGCACTAGTGTCTCCCTCTCATTTTGAGCAGAGTGCTCTTTCTTTGACTCTGTGTGGCTGGCTTATCTGATACCACCCACCCAGGACTCAATTTGTCATTTGGGTTTGATTGTTGGTTGTGGTAGAGATGTAGTTCAAACCAAACCACCATGCCTGATGATGAATCTTTGAAGCATTCCCACCAACATTCTGGAAAAAGGAATCAAAACTGCCTGGGGCCCCACTCATGCTATTTATTTTACCTTTTGCAAAAGTACTAGCCAATGCAGTCGCCAACATAAGCAGTTATAAATACTAGCAAGATACAAGAATGATTATAATTAGCACAGTAAGAAAATGTACTGAAATGACGGAAACTTCTATGGTACTACATGGGTGGTCACTACATAACATACATATCAATAGCTTTTATGACGTATCATATGTAGAAAATACATCTGCATTTATTCATCAACATTGCCCGTTGGAATAAGTAAATCTAATCTCTCTCTCTCTCTCTCTCTCTCTCTCTCTCTCTCTCTCTCTCTCTCTCTTGCTTTTGTCAAAGTATTTTATTATACAAACATAAAAAGTGAGTAAGACTGTGATACTATCACAATTTTATAAAGTAAATGACTGTGAAACAGAATTGATTTAGGAGAAAACAGCAAATACTAACATTTAATTCATTCGGGGCTGTATGATTCCTAATATACCATATTGGTCTGTAGGCCACTGTTGTTGGTTCTTCCCAAATGCTGTTTTCTCTCTTCATCACATTTACATAATCAACGTATGACTTGTAAAATTCATTCACATAATAAATGTGTAACATGCAAAACTCATTTACTTAGCTAATATATTACATGCAAAACATCTCTACTTAATTGGTATATGTCATATACACTCCTTTAGGCCTATATTTTAATAAGTATTCATTTATTTGTTTATTTACTTATTTTACATGATTTTATTCACTCTTGGAAGTTTCATAGCATGCACTCCAATCCTGCTCCCTTCCCAATCCCTCCATATCTGTCCCATATCCCCACAGCATGCCCTTTCCCAAATTAAATTAATTAAAAACAAAACAAAGCCTCTTAAACTCCACCAAAACTATAGCAAGCAGCCAGGTGATGGTGGCACGTACCTTTAATCCCAGCACTCAAGAGACAGAGGCAAGCAGATCTCTGTCAGTTCAAGGCCAGCCTGATCTGCAGAGTGAGTTCCAGGACAGCCAGGGCTACACAGTGAAACCCTGTCTGGAAAAACCAAAAAGAAAGGAGAAATGGGGAGAGAGATAGAGAACCTATAACAAAGAGCAGCCTCGGTGAGGTGTGGCAAAGGCCAGCCAGAGTAACTTGGTAAGACCCTGTCTCAAAAAAGAAAAAATAAATATTTTAGGGGGTAACTCTAACTACAAAAGATCAGATGCCCTCTTCTGGCCTATGTGGGCACTGCACTCACACACAAACATGTATGCACACACACACACACACACACACACACACACACACACACACACACAGGTATAAAATAAATATTTTAAAAAGACTGTGCCAAAGAGAACTTGTTTAAAGGCACAAACTCATAAAGGTAGGGAACAACGAAGGAAAGATCAATAGCAATATGAAATTTTTTATACAGATGGGTAAATGATTCCCCTCTTGAGAAAGCAAATTTAATGACAAAGCTAAGGACATGTCCAATTTATAGAATAGAACCCTCAGTAAACACGTCACAGGAAATACATTAATCTCCTCTCTGCTTCTACTTTTGCTGGATACCAGAACTCCATTGTTCTAGCAGCTTTGTTGAAATGTAATTTACATACCATGATGCTCACATGACGAGAGTTTATGACTCACTGGTGCTTTAGTATATTTGGGATTGTGCAATCATCCACAGAATGTAATTTTAGAACACTTTCAGACTTGCAGGTCTGTTTAAAGAACATCTCCTTACAGATGTCTCCTGACTATCCTCAATGGACCCAGGCTATTTGTTCCCGGTCTCTTTCCTTTCCTCCTTTTCCTTATTTCCTGCTACAGACACTATGAACATTGATGTTTCTCAGTTATTGACTTCCTGGTTTACTGGCTGCCTCTCCCAGTAGAATGTGAGCTGTACAAAGCATGCTTCACATCTTCCTTTGCAGTCCAGCTGGTAGCATAATGTAGGGTTTTGCACATGTTATATGGTCACTAAACACATTTGCTGAATTGGTGAATGAATTGGCAAGGAATAACTGCCCCCAGGAGGTGAGTAGTGTGGATTGGTGAAGAACCAACCAGTCATCAAGAGCAATACCTTATAGGATGAACAGCAGACAGTGTAGCAAGAACAGATACCCTGACTGCCCATCACATGTTTGAAAGAGGAACCCAGCCATTTGGACTGAGTAGATCCAGTAGGTTTTTAGGTGAATAGGGAGAGTGAGAGGGAAGGCACTAAGAAATTAATTCTGCTAACAAAAGAAATGAATTAGTTATAAAGCTAAAAGATACGATTATAAAGCCAGGTGGTACATGCCTGAAATCCAAGCTTTGGGGAGGTGGGGGCAGAATGATCAAGAGTTTAAGGCCAGCCTCAGCTATGTCATGAGTCAAGCCTGGGATATATGAGATCCTATTGGCAGGTGAGAAGGACGGAAAGGGGACAGAGATGCAGAGAGCTAGAGATGGGGGTTATTTATGCATTGCATTCTGTTAGCAATGATATGCATATTGCCTACACTCATACATTAGGATATAAGAAGTATATGCTGTTCTGATGCATCACCCCCACATCTGGTAGTACTTAGATGCACACTGGTTATACATGTGGTACACAATTCTAGAGCCCCATGTCCTACATTCTTAGATTCCTGCTTTGCCATGTCCTTACTATGTGACTTGAGGCACTTTCCTTAACTGCTCTGTGCTTTGATTTGAGCATTTAGAAAGAAGTCATTTTAATAACTCCTCTATCATAAGGGCTATTGTGATCATCGAGCGAAAATAATCACAGCAGCACCTCCCCAGTCCTAGGTGCCTTTAGTTAGCTAGAAGTTGTAGAGGAAGCAATAGTAGCCATTGTGGTTGCAGGGATGGTAGTAGTGTTAGTATGAGCAGTAGTAAGCTGTAGTAGATGAAGGAAATGCAGCTCTTCATGGTTGTTTTATGGAGCCAGAAAGTAAAATTTAGATCAGTGTCAAGCAGTGTCAAATAGAAAGCACTGAATTAACATCGAATTGACTTGTTCCCACAGTGCTTCCTATCATACAGCAAGACGATCTGACATAATTGATTTTTCTCCAAGAACTGGGTGAATCAGCAGATTTGTAGACCTTTTCAGTGGCAATCTGACTCCAAGTAATTCATTCTCGACTTCAGCACACAGACGGTGTCAAGACTGCCATATGTGCTGTGAGCACTTGGATGCGGGGCAGGGTCTGAGTGAGACTTGGATTCTGTCATGAGTGTATAAGAATTTATTCTCTAAAGAAACCCAACAGAATGGTCATGAGAAGTCCTGAAAAATAAGACATGACATGTACCAATCAATAGAATCATTTACTTGAAGGAGTTACTGGTTGCAATTTATCGGAAACATTGTCAATGTGTCTTCCTCGAAGACGAAATAGATAGAAGCACTCATTTAGAATATTAGCTGACTCCACCATTGTTCACCCCATGGTTCTCCAAATACATTATCTAAGGAACCGAGACTGATGAGCGGAAAGTGGTTTTACCTCCAGATCTGGTAAGAATCGGGGCTAGCCTCCAGGTCCAAAAGCCAGAAGTAAGACTGATACTAACTATCCAAAGGGAATCAGAAGAAAGTACTATGAAAGAAATATTCAGCACAAATAAGAGTGAATGAGCTGTCTTCAACTAAAAAAGGAATGTGTTTTATTTGAAATAGCCTGAAGGACTGTTTTGCATTTAGGAAAGAAATCACACACTTAAAGATCATCCCAGTCAAGTAAAACATAGTTCAATGTTTAACACCAAAGAGACCACAAATGGCTGCAGCTGATGCTGACCAGCTTTTAAAATAAGCTGATTCTTCCACTTCTAGCTCTTCCCAAAATATATTGTAGCAATGCATTATTATGAAAATATTCATTCTAAGAGACTAGAACATTGGCTGGACTTCAAAGAAGAACTAATAATGCACCTTGAGGTTACTTAAGACTGCTCTCCTACAGTGTACTCAGCCTTTTTGTTTAATCTGCCTTGAAGAGAACAGTGTAACAACCACCCTCATTTGCCATGGGTTTCCCATGTAATCAGCTTTTACAACCTAAGCTAAAGCACAGTTATAATATAAAATTATGTATTCTTCCATGTCCCTGACCCACAAGTAATCCGTGTGTATATACATTATGGTAATAAATGCTGAAAACAACAAATAGGTTGAAAACAGCCTTACAAAATAAATATCTGCCATAAATGTTGAAAGCTGTGTGTGGACATTGTTTGATAGCATATGACTGTTTGTTATCTGGGACAGTTGGAGTCAGTAAAGTGTCATTCCTTGTAAAACTCTATTAAATATTTCTATAAAGTACTCTCATTCCTTTCCTAATAGCTTCCTGGACTGTTCAATAAAAGACAGAATAAACAGACAGACACAGGAACAGACAGATTGACAAGGTAATATTCAGGCAGGCACTGATTCAGAGTCACACAACAGACAGAGAAGCAGAGAAGACACACGGACAGAGAAGTAGGGAATTCAAATCTTGGCTTCATTTTGGCTAATTTTTGCAAGGGGATTTTTTTTTCTCCTTAATGTGATACTGACAAGTTATTGGTGATTCTTGGTTTTTGGGTTTTTTTTCTAATTAATTACTAATGTGTTGAAACAAGCACAGTATATAGCAGACATCAAAGGGATGGAAGTGGTCCTCCCATCACGTCTGTATCTGCTTCTGGGTGAGAATCACAAATAATAAATATTTCTGCAATTAAAAGATATAGTTACATTCCACAAAGCATGTTACTTTAAAGAAATAATTACAATAAATTCATTAAAAATGAATATCTAGTTACACTGGATTTTATGGTCCTTTAGTAATTATCCAAACTAGCTGTCTTTCCAATTGTCTTATACTTAGATCTAACTATGAAGGGAGTGATTACACAGAGAGGTAGTGTCATTGGAAAAAATAAGTTTACTAGATTTCCCAGAGAAATAAGATGCACAGCATAAGACCTCATGGGAAAGACATCAAGACAATAAGGAGGCAGAAGACAAAGACAAAGGAAAACTAAAGTCAATCCCTTTGAGGGGATTCCATGGGAAAGGCAAAGATGGGTAGAGGAACATGTTAGGATGGCTGGTCTACTATCAGAAGGCTTTGAACTGTAGTGGTGGCTGCAAGATCCCTGGCACATGGTCCCAAGATGATGAAAGCTCAAAAGCATTGCCTCCTTAGCTATCCAAACCATGCAAAGAAGAATGACTCTGTTCAGGTGTCAAAGACATGCTCTTTGCTGTCTTTAAGAATTAGCTAGCCCCAGGAGATATAGTTTCCATAGCCAGACAGGTATTTGTAAGACATCCAAACTTCAGGATATACAGGAAAAGATATCATATAGGAATACAGGTCTAGTAGCTTATTGACTGTATTCAGTATCTTATTATTAATGGCAATTGTTTCTTTCATCTAAATCCTTTCACATACACATAAACCATGCATTTATAGTTTTGAAGCAATGAAAATATTTTGTGGAAAGGAAAATAAAAAGCAGTGTTTGGGTTGACAATGCTAAGGAGATAAGAGCACAAAGTCTCCCCCCAGATGGTTAATAAGACATTTCAGGAGCATGTGGAAGCAGCTGTAAACTGCAAAACAGAAAGATCTGCTCCAGGCAAGGCAACCTGAGAGACCTGGAAATCCCACTGGGGATGTGAGGTTGGTGCTGAGGCTATGAAGGACAGAAGGATCCTTCTGCTTCCAAGAGGAGCTGAGAGTTTCTCAGATTCTATAGTGTGCCTTGAAATGAGGATGGATGAGAAACATGGATAGAGGAAAAACAGTCAACAGCAGAGCTCTAGACCAGTACCCAGAGTTTTCAGTCTCTACCAATTGTAGCTTTGTGACAACGTGTGCTTTTAGTTTTTTAATCACTTAAATGGGAATATCAAAATTGGCAATGGCAGGAAGATATTATTATGAAATGAAATACTCTATGTGAAGCACAGATAGTGCCTGGAACATATGAGTCCTCAAATTGAGCTGTTAGCAAGTTTGTCATCCAACTTATGTTCACTGGGTATTCTCTAGTTGCCCAAACAATAATGATACAGCAGGGCAGGAACAAATGTGTAATGTAATGCCCAGGAAATGTTAGGTTCTGTGATGGAGAAACAAAGTAGTTTTGAATGTTAGAGGAAAACAACACAGTGGTGGGAGAAACGGTAGATGAGATGAGAAAGCACAGAAGGTACCATAAGATTCGATGCCTCAGACGGCAGGATAAGGACTCTGGACAATAATCCATTCATTGAAAGATTGAACGTCATGAAATAATGGCTGCAGTGATACCCCAGAATATCACTCTGGCTGTTGTTAAATGAATAATAGATTGTAAGTTGGAAACGATAGATACAGCAAGCATAGTTTAATGTTAGAAATTAAACAGAAGGAAACAGTTAGATTTGGGACTGAGAATAATCCATATAATGAGATTCTGGATATTTATGAACTTAGGACTGGTAGATTTGGATGGTACACCAAGTGTGAAGGGAAGCACTAAGAGATGACTTGAGTGTGGCTGCACATAAATGAGTGTGGCTACTGGAGAACAGAACGAGGTGATGAGGCTGGAGCCAGGAAGGATGGGCCATAGGGACCAAGACCTCTGTTTGGGAATTTATAATTTTGTCACTATTATCAGATATCTAAATGAAAGTATGAGCAGGCAGTTAAATGCATGGATTTGAAGCTCATGGCAGAAGTAAGGGCCAAAGACCTAACTTGGTGGTCAGCAGCACTGGGTGACTTCTAAAGCCATGGTATGAAGGAAATCCCCTAAGAAGCTGAGTGGAGCTGAAAAGAAAGGACTGAGGATGGATCTCAGGGACAGTTCCATACTTAGATGTTGGGAGGACCAAAGCAGAAGGAGAAGTGGCCTGTGACGTGGAATACTTCCCAGATATGTGGTTCAAGCGTGAATGTCTGGTTGCCACAAGCTAAGGGGAGAAAGCCTTTCAAAAGAAAAAAGAAAGAAAAAAAAGTAGCCAAATATCCAAAGGTATGGAATGTTGTTATGAGGCCAAGAGGGTAAGAACTGAGTGAAGACTAAACTTGGCAGAGAGAGAGAGAGAGAGAGAGAGAGAGAGAGAGAGAGAGAGAGAGAGAGAGAGAGAGATTGATTGTTGGAACCATACAAGAGCCATTTAAGTGGAGTCTTAGGGATAAAAATATAACCAGAGTAGTCACTGGAGGTCAGTGGATAAAGATAACACACTGGGGGCTGGAGAGAGATTGGCAGTTAAAGTGCATACTATGCAAGTATGTAGAGTGGAGTTCAGATCCCCAGAAACCCACCTAAATGCCTGCTGGACTCAGAAGCCTGCCTGTAATTCCAGCCTCAGAAGGTAAAGAGAAGAGATCCACACAGCAAGCTGACTATCATGACTAGCTACATCCATGAGCTCTGGGTTTGATTGAGAGACTCTGCTTCAATGAATATAGTGGAAGAGCGATCAACAATGATTCCTGACACCAACCCTGGGTCTCCACACGCACAGGTACACACGTGTACATATGCCAACACATGTTTGCCTCCATAATGCAAAACACATACACATGTAATATACAGAAAAAAATGAAAATAGAAAAGGCAATCCTTCAGTGGAAAGTAACTATACATAGAAGCATAAAAATGAACAAATTGATTCATTTGAATGTGAGTCCAAGCAAGGGCTTTTCAAATAGTCTTGATATATTGTACGCTTATAACAGTGATCTCCTACATGAGGTGGGAGGATGCTGGGTTGGGAGGCCTAGAAGAAAGGTTATAGTTGGATAGGTTTGTCATTGATGACAGTAGAAAGAATTCACCCTTTGAGACAAGAAAGAGGGCAAACTATATATGCTTCTCAGCACTTTGGTAAGTCTCATTTTTGATACATGGGTTCTGATTTATTTTATTTTCACCAGTGAAATAAGAAACAAGGATGGCAGGTGATAATTGGAGCATAGGCGAGTGTTGGGGATTTGAAGAGAAGGGAGGGTACAAAGAAGGTATGAAAGGAAAAGAATTTGCTGATCAGTTGGCTGACCTGATACGGTGTTGCACAATAAGGTACTTCAGATCCACTATCTGTTAGATATCAAATAACTAGGAAGGATTCTGATGCTCCAGCCATGACTAAATAGTTATGTTTAACTTGATTTACACATGACACATATGGAGACTGGCAAGATGGTCCAGTGAGTAGCAGTGCTCGCTCTACTGACAGGAGGACTTGGATTCTAATCTTCAGCACCTAGGTGACTAGCCGGAGGTGATTTCACATCTTCGGAGCCCTAGCATTGGAAAGCTAAGGCAAATGGATCCCAAGAGCTTGCTGGCCAGTCTAAATCCTCAACACTCGTCGACACTACAGCCAAAGAGGGGACTTGCAGTTCAGTGAGAGACCCTGCCTCAAGAGAATTAGACAGAGAGAAGTAGAGGAAGACACTACACCCCACTGGGGCCTCCGGCTGTGCGCACTCTCACCTGTATATCCATATACATGCACCACATGTACACATGCCACCTACAATATAAACCACACATATGCAAAAAAGAAGGAACACTGCGAACACGTACACATGTATGAAAAGATCACAGGCTACCTCATTAATTTGGACAATTTTGTTTCCATTTTTAAAAAATAATAAAATTCTATTTATGTATGAGTTTTAAAATAATAAAATTTAAAAATACGCTGGTTAATCAGTGGTTTAAGGCCATTAGGACTGTGGTCACAAATTTCAAGAGAGACTGGCTCACATGTAAGTGTGCTTTCTGCAGCCATGATCAGGGACTCAGGCTCAGCTTCACAACTAAGTGTTAGATTTAGACAAAGTTATGGTTTTGCCCAATGGATTCTACCAAGAGGAGAAGGGAAAGCATGTTCAGGTTTGCAAGAGAATGATTAAAATTATCTAAACCAACAGGGAGGAAAGTGAGGTGTTAGGGCCAGTGGGTTGAAATCAGGGCATGTCCTATGAGGAAAGCAAAATTACTAAAGTAGAAATTTTAGCAACAAAGAACTCTTGGTATAAAAAGAAAATGGGAATCAGAGTAAAAGGCCAAAAATCATTACTATTCCTAACAACATAATTATTCCCAGTTGTCTCTGTAGCAGGCACCGTGCACCTCCCCCCATTAACAGTAAAAGAAATCCAACTGGATTGGATCCACAAAAGGATATGTTGACTCCTTAACCCTTAATATCTATAAAAATTACCTGTGAAATAGAATTTTGTAGATATAAATATACAGGATGAGCTAAGACCTGATACAACATGAGTTGAGTCATCGCAAGAGGGAAATCTATACCAAGAAAGATCAAGGAGAGGGCCATATGATGCTGGAGGCAGAATTTGAAACTGTGCAGCTGAAGTGTTCAGGATTGATGGAAGCGAAGCACCAGAGTGGATAGAAGGCACCAGAAGTAGCTTCCCTGGGAACCTGCTAACACTTTGATTTTGAGCTTCTGGCCTCCCCAACCAGTGAGAATACATTTTGGGTTTTTTTTGTTAGTTTATGTGTTGTTGTTTTTTTGTCTTTAATAATGATATGATTTCTTTAATGGGAGTATTTAAAAATAAAATATTACCATATTGTCATCAAGTAATGACAAAAAGATCCTAGAGGTGATGAAAGTTCCTTTTTAAAGAGAGGGGAGAAGCTAGGGAAAAATCAGTCCAAGTGTTTTAATACACCTGGTTTGTGGTCCTTTGCTACAACATCCATAGCTGACTAATAGATGTCTTTTTATTCTTTCTGTAAGGAGTTGGTCACCTAGCCATCTCCATGTTTATGTAACTGCTTCTGGGGAAAACATGTGATTCAACAGAGTCAATAACTTCGAAGAGATATTTCACCTTCTAGGAAAGGAAGGCCTTTATTCATTTCTCTGTGTGCCTCTCAAGTCTCTTCTTGTTGGATGTGAAGAATGTTTTAGTCCTGGAAAATGCTGGTGGCATCTTACAACTCTCAGTAGTGTGTGGTGTCAAGATCCACAAAACAAAGTGAAGATTAAGGAAAACAAACACATTTTTCTGTCCTGAGTCAAATATTCCTGGAGTTTTATCTGAAAATCCATGTTATAAGTAGCAAAACATACCCTTTATTCCTTTCTTAGTGTTTTATTTATTCTTCGAAATGTTAATATATTTAGACAATGTATTTTGATCACATATATATATATACATGTATGTCGATCATTCTAATAGTTATTCTTTAAGTCAGTTATTTATTGATATATTTACGATCCCCTTTCTATTTGTTGTTGTTGTTGTTGTTATTTAAACAGGACCTCAAATTCCTGGTCCTCCTGTCTCCAGAGTGCTAGATTTATAGGTACGCACCACCATATCAGGACCATTTAGATGTGTATCTGGTTTCTCTATCCTTTTAAACATAATACCCCAGACCTAACCTAGATTGATCAAGGTTAGGTCTCTCCCTCAACTTGACTGAAATTTAGACCTGCTTCCTTTAACTAAAGGCAAAGGTTTTCCTGTTCCTAAGGTAAATTCTTAGAAACTCCTCAGTTGCAAACTCTTCTCTGTCCCTTAGAGATGTAAATCATTTTGACACTGGAGAAATCAAGGTCCTCTCTTGGGGTTCTTAGTCTCAACAATAAAAGAATTGAAGAACAGACTCAAAAAGAAGCCACAGGGCAATTTCATTAGAGTTTAAAAGAAAAACACCCAGAGCAGGCAAGCTATAAATCTCAGCAGCTAGAGAGGAGAAGCAGCCATACTGTTTAAGCCAGCATGGAGATCAGTCACATGGGAAAAAGGGAGGAAGGGGCAAAGAGGCTTTAAATAAAGAGTAAGAAAGCCCAAAGTATCAGAAAAAGCATGCTTAGGTTCAGGCCAGCATCAGAGAAAAAGAAAACAGATATACTTCAGAAAGGTGGACAGACCAAAAGAATCCGTGGTGGTTTGAAAGAATATGGCTCCCATGGGCTCATAGGGAGTGGCACTCATAGGAGGTGTGGCCTTGCTTGAGCAGATGTGGTGTTGCTGGAGGAAGTATGTCACTAGGAGCAGGCTTCAAGGTCTCAGATGCTCAAGCTAGGCCCAATGGGGCAGTCTCTTCCTACAGCCTGCCAATCCAGATGTAGAGCTCTCAGCTTTTCTCCAGAAGCATGTCTGCCTGCACATGTTTCCTACCATGATCATAATGGACTAAACTTCTGAAACTGTAAGTCAGTCCCAATTAAATGTTTCCCTTTATTAGAGTTGTCATGGTCACCATGTCTCTTCACAGCAATAGAAATCATGACTAAGAACTCCATTGTAGCTCAGAGGAACTGCAAGCAAGCAGAAATTCTAGGAAGAAAAAGTGCACTTGACCTGGACCAGCAAGTCATTCTTCAGGTACAGGGTCTTGAGATAAAGGACCAGATCAGCAGATAAAATGGTTAGAGGAGCCGGGCAGTGGTGGCACACGCCTTTAATCCCAGCACTCGGGAGGCAGAGGCAGGCGGATCTCTGTGAGTTCGAGGCCAGCCTGGTCTCCAAAGCGAGTTCCAGGAAAGGCGCAAAGCTACACAGAGAAACCCTGTCTCGAAAAACCAAAAAAAAAAAAAAAAAAAATGGTTAGAGGATATAAAAGATAAGAAATTTTGAGATCGGGGGTCTTGCATAAGCTATGTCTTATGTCAAGCAAGTCAGTTAAGAAGTAGAGCATCTTAAATACTTTTTCAGAGGGGAATAGGACAGAGTAATCAAACTGTCATACAGTGAAACTAAGTCAGCAAGAAGTAAGCAAACTGTTGTACAAGGGCCTCAATGATGGGAAGCATAGGTTCCTCGGGATCCGATGCCACAGCTACCCAAGGTCCTGGCCCCAAGCCATTATTGACTCTACCAAGCATATTTCTGGTTTTAGAGAAGGAGCTGTCCTTCTCTAAAGAACATCAGGTCCTCAGGGAAGGCCTCAGCTGATTAGTCCAGCTCTCTACATACAGTAGTTCAATAAAGGACTAATTATCCCCCCTACTTGTTTAGCATAACTTAAGGTGAAACCCACCTTCCTAGGGATAGCCCCTTATTCTGGTCATTGACCCTTCCCAACTGGAATGTTAGGTCTTCACCCAGGCCCTCTGGATTAGAGTATTTTCCTTTAATGGGTCATTACTAATGCTGTGTCAACTTTAAAAAAAGTTTTGCATGCCGGGCGGTGGTGGCGCACGCCTTTAATCCCAGCACTCGGGAGGCAGAGCCAGGCGGATCTCTGTGAGTTCGAGGCCAGCCTGGGCTACCAAGTGAGTTCCAAAAAAAAGTTTTGCAACTCAAGACTGTCTTTCACAAGGACCTGGAAACTGTCTCTTAGAAATGTAAATACCAGTTTCCTAGCTTCTGTGGGAGCATAGAAGCCCATTATAATTTGAATGTAAAATATCCCCCATAGGCTCATCTGTTTGAACTTTTGTTCCCCACTGAAAGACCACTTGGAAAGGTTATAGAAACTTTAGGAGGTGGAGTCACTGAGGGTGGTCCTTAAAGGTTTATACCCCAACCCTGCTTCTTATTCTCTCTCTGCTTCCCGAGTTCAGATACAATGGGCAAAGCAACCCCATGCTTCTGCCACCAGACCTTCCCAGACTGCTGCCAGATCTTCCCTGCTGTGATGGACTGTATTCCTCTGGAACCATACAGCAAAACTAGCAAATTTGAACCTAAAGTTGATTTTGTCAGGGTACTTTATCCTAGCAATGACAAAGTCACTAAGACTGGGCCTGACTTCAATAATGGACAGTTAGCAAGCTCAGGTGGCTTAATGACACTGACCAATCTCCTACCTAATGCCCTTCCCCTTCAAGATTTTTGCACTAGCTTGCCCCCATGGCTTTAAACCTTTCCGTCTTTTGTGGCTACAAAGTGGAGCTCCACCCCTCCACCCTACTGCAACATTCCTGAATAACATATGCCTCTTCTTTTTTTTTAATTTTATCTTATTTTACAATATAATTTAATTCTACATGTCAGCCATGGATTCCCTTGTTCTCCCCACTCCCGTCCCCCTTCCCTTCCCCCCAGCCCACCTCCCATTCCCATCTCCTCCAGGGCAAAGACTCTCCCAAGGATTGAGATCAACCTGGCAGACTCAGTCCAGGCAGGTCCAGTCCCCTCCTCCCAGGCTGAGCCAAGCATCCCTGCATAAGCCCCAGGTTTCAAACAGCCAACTCATGCACTGAGCACAGGACCCGGTCCCACTGCCTGGATGCCTCCCAAACAGATCAAGCCAATCAACTGTCTCGCCTATTCAGAGGGCCTGATCCAGATGGGGGCCCCTTAGCCATTGGTTCATAGTTCATGTGTTTCCATTCGTTTGGCTATTTGTCCCTGTGCTTTATCCAACCTTGGTCTCAACAATTCTCGCTCATATAAACCCTCCTCCTTCTTGCCAACTGTACTCCTGGAGCTCCACCAGGGGCCTGGCTGTGGATCTCTGCATCCAGTTCCCTCAGTCATTGGATGGGGTTTCTAGCACAACCATTAGGGTGTTTGGCCATCCTATCACCAGAGTAGGTCAGTTCCGGCTATCTCTCGACCATTGCCAGCAGTCTATTGTGGGGGCATCTTTGTGGATTTCTGACATATGCCTATTCTTTTCAACTCATCCAGTGCAATTTCTCTTAGACAATGGCACAGGATGTCCTCCAAACTATGCACAGTGGTTGAATAAGAATGACACCCATAGCCTCATATATTTGAATCCTTAGTCATCAGGGAATGGCACTACTTGAGAAGGATTATGAGGTAACCCTTTTAGAGGAAGTATGTTACTGGGGATGGACTTTGAGGTTCTCAAAAAACCCCACTCCAGGCCCAGTGGCTCTCTCTTCTGCTGCCTATGAATCTGGATGTAGAAATCTCAACTACTTCTCCAGCACCAGGTCTGCCTATGTGCCACCATTCTCCCTACCATGGTGATAATGGACTAAACCTCTGAAACTGTAAGCAAAGACCAATCAAATGCTTTTTTTTATAAGAGTTGCCATGATTTTGGTATCTCTTCACATCAATAAAACAGTAAGTAAGACAGAGGTTGTTACCAGAGTGCAGTATTGCTTTAACAAGCCTGACCAGGCTGTTGGTTGGTGGAATGTGGACTATGGAACTTTGGATTAGGAAAGCAGTTGAATGCTTTAAGCAGGGTTTAATGGGCCAGGCTAGTAGGAATATGGAAGACAGAGGTACTGAGAGCATTGTAGATTATTACAGTCTGGCTAATTAAAGGCCCCTTTTGTTTTCAGAGGAGAAAAACATTAGTAAGTGACCTAGAAACTCTTCTTGCCGCATTTTGGTGAAGAATATAACTGCTTTCTGCTCTTGTCCAAAAAATCTGCCTGAGACTACTTTGAACAAGTTTGGATTAATGCTATATTGGAAAGATTTGGATTAATGGCATTGGCAGAGGAGGTTTCAAGACAGCCCAGTATTGACTATGTTGCATGTTTATTAATGGCCACTCTTATAAGATCTATAATAAAAAGGAGCACGCTGAGCAAAGAAAAATGTATTTCAAAATGTACAATTTGAGGAGAAAAGGAACATCAGGAAGTGTAATTGAGCTAAGTTCAAGGAGATAAAAATGTTTAAAGAAAAGTCTGATGCTAAGTAGAATAAAGGGGACAGTGATCTCACATCAAGACCCCACCCAGCTAAGATTACAACTTGCAAGAAGGAATTAAATAAAAGCTTAAGCAGTAAGAGAAACCATCAAAAACAGAAAGCTGATGAAAATGTATTTGAATGGGGGCCAAGTTCCAGCCCCAGCAAGCAGAAGAACTTGGCAGCTGTGGCCACAAGGTTCTGGCTTTAGAGTCAAGAATACAAGAAAGGGGTTGTAGAATCTCCCTCTGTGGTTAAGGAAAGACACTAAAGCCAGGCATGTGCCAGGGGTGCCCCTCCATGGATGAAGCTCAGAGAGATCATTATGTAAAACTGTGAAGGTGAAGCCTGGATTGTATTAGAGACCCCAAGATGCTAGAGTCATGGGATACCTGCCAAGGACAGCTACTAACATGGTATGGAATAAGCCCAAGAGAGAGAAGCATTATTATAGTCAGCAAATCTAAAAGGGGTTAGAGTTCTGAAAAGCACTTTGACATCAGACATGAAGATTCAGAGTTTGGAGTTTTCCCTACTGGTTTTTGTTGTTGTTTTGGTCCAGTATTTCCTCACTATGTCCCACTTCCTTCTTTTTGGAATGGTAATGTATCTGTGCCATTATATGCTGGAAGTATCTGATCTGATCTTTCATTTTTATTTCACCTGGGGTTACAGTTAAGAGATTCCCATGAGTTTCAGAAGAGACTTTGAACTTTGGACTTTTAAACAGTATTGAAACTGTTACAGACTATGGAGACTTTTGAAGTTGGACTGAATGCATTTTTGCATTATGATATGGCTATAAGCCTATAGGGTACAGGGAGTAGATTGTGGTGGATTATGTATGAATGGCCCCTATTGTAGTGGGTAGGTGAAATTATTATGGCCACTCCACATAGTTAAAAGGAAGATTTATTTAATGGTTAACTTACAAAAAAGGGAAAGGTAGGTTGTGGGTCTGGGGAAGGTGTATTGAAGTCCAACGGTGTTCTCTGGAGCTCTGCTCGGTCAACCCCCACCATCTAGGGTCCAGGAACAGAGAGAGCGCACTGGCCCATCCAGATCTTGGGTCTCCAGGCACCTCCCTTGGCCCCGCCTTGTAGGCGTGACAGTTAAGGAAGCCTCAATGGGGGTTGGAATTTCCAGATCAAAGCTGGAATGGCTACCCACTACACCCTATAGATTCATTAATTTGAATGCTTAATCACCAGGGAGTGGCACTACTTGAAAAAGATT
The DNA here is from genome assembly GCF_049852395.1 of Peromyscus maniculatus bairdii. Taxonomy (NCBI): domain Eukaryota; kingdom Metazoa; phylum Chordata; class Mammalia; order Rodentia; family Cricetidae; genus Peromyscus; species Peromyscus maniculatus. Next base: position 40,504,150 of record NC_134870.1, read on the forward strand.
AGAAAGTATGATCTTTTTGGTGAAAGTGTATCACAGGGGTGGGCTTTGAGGTTTAAAAAAAAAAAAAAAGCCCAAGCCATGCCCAGTGTCTCTCTCTTCCTGTTGACTTTGGATCTAGATGTAGAAATCTTAGCTATTTCTCCAGCACCATGTCAGTCTGCATGTAGCCATACTCCCTGCTGTGATGATAATGGACTAAACTGCTGAAACTGTAAGTGAATCTGAATTAAATGCTTTCTTTTATAAGAGTTGTCATGGTCATGATGTCTCTTCACAACAATAGAATAGTAACTAAGACGCTATGCCTAGAAAAGCAAGCACTCCACAAACTGTTAAAAGTCTCTGTCAAAAGTAGTATTTTGCTAATGCATGCATCATCAGCCTGACATTTTCTGGGGAACCTGTAGTGCCAGCTGGTTTCCATGTGTAGCTTCTGTCCTCATCTGGGAAAAGGAGCAAGCGTTCCCAGAGTGTTTGATGCCAGTGGATTTTCCTAGTGTACCTAGTCTGGATTTTTGTCATTAAACTGTGTACTCTAAGTTTTTTTCCTTTGCCTTTGTCCTGTGCTTTTTTCCTTAGCCCCAAAGTGTTCTCTCTCCCAGAATCAAGCTTTTCTTCCAAGTCAGACCACCTGAAGGTCTTTACCTTGTTTATAGGAAGATAATCAACTACATCTTTTCACGCTGCGTGGGCTGACTGCTTCAAACAGAAAATGACTTTGAAATGGGTTTCTAAGGCAGCCCAATTTAATTGATAGGAAAGCATGCCCTGAGGCCACTGTGGTCTATTCTATTCCAGAGTATTCTCTTGAGTGGGAATAAGGCTTAGGTGAAAATCATTTTGGGAGAAGAGGGGCTCGTTTTTTGCCTTAAAATACTAACATATAACCAAATAATCATCAGAAACAAGACTTTCCATTTAGGTTTTGCTAATGGGACACTGGCAAACTCTAGCAATACTGGACACCTAGGTCCATAAACCCATTGATATAGGCTCCTAGAAACAGCATTTGCTGAGTAGCAGTGATTCCACACTAGTGACCCTCTCTCCTGCTATCAGATTATTGCATTTTTTCCACTTGGAAAATTAGTCTATTCATCAGAAAGAGAAGATTATATAGATCTTGAAGACAGATTCTTTGGTTTTTGAATAATAATGGCCCCCTTAGGCTTATATATTTGGATGTTTGGTCATTAGTAAATAGCACTATTTGAGGGGGATTAGGAAGTGTGACCTTGTTGGAGCATGTGTGGCCTTGTTAGAGGAATTGTATCACTGGGAGTAAGCTTTAGGGTTTCAAAAGCCCAAGCTGGTCCCAGTCAGTATGTCTTTTCCTGCTGCCTGTGGATCAAGATGTAGAACTCTCAGCTACCTCTCCAGCATCATGTCAGCCTGCATGCTGCCATGATCCCTGCCATGAGGATAATGGACTGAACCTCTGAAACTGCAAGCCAGTCCCCACTTAAGTGCTTTCTTTTATAAGAGTTGTTATGGTAATGGTGTCTCTTCACAGCAATAGAACACTAACTAAGACAGACTCCAAGGAAAAAGTTTAAAAGCCTAGGCTCTCCACCTACCAAAGCACTGAAGTCCTGGATAAAGAACTGGGCAAAGAATTTAAGGGCTTCAGATGGAGCAGGGCTCAAGGGAGATACTAAGATGGATTGCTGAAGATAAAGGAGTTGATTGGAAAAGTTATTAACATCATGGATAGAAAGAAAGGTAAAGGCATGGTGGGAAATCTAAGGCGATTCCAGTCCCAGCACCAGAAACAGCATGGCATGAATTCTCTCTTCAGAAACCTGTGTCAGAACTGAGGTCTCTTATTATACCTTTCTGAGGAGGGGGAAGGTTTCACAGCACTGTCCTGCAGACAGGCTCTCTGATTCCCAGGCAGGAGGCAGGGGTAGGGAACAGGACATGTACCCACTGATGTAAACTCACTTCCCAGGTGAGAGATCTTGACACTGGGAAGTCTGTTATCTAGGGACACACAGTGTCTCAGTGGGAGGCTTGTGGGCATCTGTGCATAGCAAAGAGCCACTGCACATTATTGTGGCCTGATTCTAACAGTACAGTATTATAAAATGAGTAGGAATTCTACATCCCACAAACACATTCCAGGCTGGTAGAATTCTTCCCTGATGCCATTTTTTTTGAGGGGGTACGTGACAAGTAAAATCTTTTCTTTCTTTTTAGAGATTATCTTCAAGTTTCAAACTCCTGAATTCCTATTAAATACAAACTTTGAAAAAAGGAAAGGTGAATTGCCTGATAGCTGAAGGCAGGACCACAAGAGACTCTCGCTATCCTGTCTCCTTTCCAGCCAAGGCTCCAGCATAGGATTACTAATGGTATAAAATATGCCCTCTCCTGCCATGTCTTCAGCAGAGGTTCATGGTTACCCTGTACAAGAACCATGAAATCAGATAATTAACATTTAACTTTCTTGTTTCCCCAGCCAAACCTTCTACCCACCTGGTTATATAAATGTTCAGTTTCTGTTTAGTTCAACTCCCTACAGTGATCCAAACGCCTGTCTAGATTTCTGAACTTCCTTCAAGAAATCATCTGGAAAAATAACATTCATGTGTCAAAGAAGCCCCACACTGACCCTGTGGATGTATAGGTAGAGTTTCTCATCAAGACCATGATCAGCTGTTTTGCCAGATGCTTCCAAAATAACCACTCAGAGACTTAATATTAATTATAAATGTTCGGTCAATAACTTAGGCTTTGTCTCCAGCCAACTCTTACATTTTAAATTAACCCATTCATCTTATTTACGCTCTGCCGCGTGCCTCAATGCATTTTATCAGTATGACAAGTTCATCTCCTTCTCTTCAAATCTCCTCCAGATTCTGATACTCCTCCTCTTTCTCTTCATGCTCTCTTTTTTCTGAAAGTCCCACCTAACCTCTACCTGTCCAGATATTGGCCATTCAGCTTTTTTATTAACCCAGTTACAGTGACACATATCCACACAATGTAAAGGAAAATTCCACATGGATGAGCCCAGGGGCTTTAGTTTTCCCTCTGTGGGGGATACACCATCATCTCAGTCTTGTCACATATAGCATCTCTCATCTCATTGTCCTGGTGTTGGAAGAGAGTCTTACAAAGGAAAACATTTAATGGGGCGGCTTACAGTTTCAGAGGTTTAGTCCATTATCATCACTGTGGGACATGGCAGCATGCAGGTAGACATGGTGCAGCAGCTGAGAGTCCTTACATCTTGACCTTCAGGCAACAAGTAGTCTGAGACACTGGGTGTGGCTTGAGCACATATGAGACCTCAAAGCCCACCTCCACAGTGACACACTTCCTCCAACAAGGGCACACCTACTCTGACAAAGCCATACCTCCTCATAGTGCCACTCCCTTTGAGGGTCATTTTCTTTCAAGCTACCACACATATGATAAGTTCCAGGTCAGGTGTGGGATGAAGAATGAAGTAATGAGCAAGGTGGTACCCAAGCAGTCTTCAGAGACCAATAGTCAAAAAAAGAAGAAAAATGACTACAACTTTGTTATCCAGATCTTACTCTGGGCTGACCTCAGCTCTCTGGTCCTTGTAATCTCAGGCAGAAGAATTCAGAACCAGGGACTGGAGAAATGGCTCAGAGGACTGGAGGCTTAGATAGTTACTTATTAATGGCCTTCTATACAGTTCAGAAAGTCATGTATCACCCAAGGCTATAGACACAATTCAGATGCCATTCTTCTGGACAGTAATCAAAGTCACACAGCTTCAGTTTCTGTTTTTGCAAGCTGCTGATTATGGGGGAAGGGTTTATGTCAATGGCCTCAAACCTACTAATAGCTAACTGTCTACCTAACAACTTCATAGTTGGTTTGATATAAATAAGAAAGCACTGAGTAGTGGGAGATTTTTAAGATGATACCCATGTTTTTTGTTAGAATGACTGAGTAGAAAATAATGGTGGCATCCATTGATACTTTCTATTTGACCATTGTTGTTCTCTGCTTTCTTCATATAGTGTCACTAATGCAACAATTTTGACATAAACATGAGTGCTTTTATTCACATTAAGAAATTAAGTAGTTTGTCCCAGAACACAGTGTTGGAGACCCAAGTGTTAGAGGGAGAACTGAGACAAGCCACACTGCATCAGTGAATGTCCATTGAGAAGAATGTCTCAAGGACAGGATGTTTAGGTGAGTCCTGAACAAGCTGCAAGTTTGGAGTACGCTGGAGACATCTTAGGAAAGATGATGCTCAGTCAATGACCTACAAAGGACTCGAGTCACAAGTGCAAAGTCCAGGTATCAGTCATTTGCACATTTGCAGTAACTGAAACCAAAAGGTAGGAAAGGACTGATTGTCAAAAGAAAGGGGGCAGAAAAGCAGTGGTCCAAAGCCCATCCCTGAAGAGCATCATAGTTAAAGAAGAGGCACTGACAAAACATGTAGATGCAGCCTGCCAGGGGTAGAAGAAAAGCAGAAAAATAGAAAAAAAAAACAAAAAACAGAAAAAAAGGGGCTAAAACTGACAAACACTGCTGAGAGAAAGGTGAGAATCTGAAAGTGTCTATTTTTAACGTGAGAAAAGTAAATCTGTGTGAAAGCTGGCACGAATCCAATCAATAGCCTAGTTTTATTAAACTTACCTCTCACCTACATCATGGTGTAACCCTCTGATTATATTTCTTACACAAATAGAGACGGAGCAGTGTTAGCTACCCTAGGTGAGCAGGAAGGACACTGTGCTTATGAGAGAACCACAGGACAGCTGCTTTTCTTCATAGTGACATTACTCACGGCAATTTCCTGCCTTCTCATAACCCAATTCTCACATTTTTAACTGGAAATTAATATCTGGAAAGTGGTATTCAGACAACTTAATGGGGGCTTTTTTTATTTTGTTTTATTTCTTGGGCCTAGGATTTCATGCATGCTAAGTAAGTGCTCTACCAGTGAGCCAAATTGCTAACCCCAGTTGTATAGCTTCAGTACTATGGTGTAAGTCCAACCCTAACGAACTAATAAGTTGTTTCAACATAAACTTTAAGTACTCTGGAGAACACAGATAGAAGGCTACTTTGTGTAACTTTTATTCACTCATCAAACATTGTTCAAAGAACCTACTATGTGCCAGATACTTTTCTAGATACTGAAAATATAACTAGGAACAAGAAAACAAGAAACAAGAATGTCCTCATGCCTATAAGGACATTCCTGGCTTACATGTCATGTATTTCTATATCTATTTTATCATGAGATCCTCAGTGCAGGCTGTAGTTGTTGATATTTGGCCCCATTAGGTTTTTAGAAGTAAACGTATGCCATATTTTCTAAAGTATCTTTCTTAAGGCTCCTACTTTGCATCATTTTTCAGCAGTATAATAACTACAATTGGTATCAATACCAATTTAGAATCCCATTAGAAGCACTGATTTTGCAGTCCCTAAATGGATATAATCAATGAAGGAAAAAACGTTTACTGAACATTAGTTAGTTTGGAGACTTAAGACGATGCTTTACAATTTATACAATCACAGACTCTACTTACAAATTGAAAGAAATGTCACTCTTGCCTCAACAGTTACAACAGTGTAATTAAAGCAAGGCATTTGTCTTCAGATGTATCTCTGCTATCCCTGCTAATGCATGGGGTCATTAGCTCTACCACTGTGAATAGGTCCTCACCACCTCATTCAGTTTAATTAGTGTACTAGATAACACATAAGACTCTACTGTGCACTACAATTAATAGTAGATAATGACTCTTCAAAAGAGACTGCCTTGCAGTGCAATGATGGTAGGAGAATAGACACGATACATACACATATGTGTACACACACAGAGAGAGAAACACACTTGATATCACCCAAGGATATCAAGAAATAGGCCCTCCATGAAGAACAAAAACTAACTTCATTTCTCTAAAAATTAAAGACTTTTATTTTTTGGCTCACACACAGTAAACAGACAGTAAGCGTGGTGATCATCTCAAGCCTTTCAACAGAGCATTCGAATGCAAACACTAAGTAATAGACTGGAACATGTTCTTATAATGCAGGCTGTCAGTTTACTCTCAAATATAAAAGTGAATCAATATTGAAGTCATATCCTTAAAGGAGGAGTGTTTCTTACCATGCTGGTGTTATTTCAAGGCATTAAGGATTTAAGCTGACTCGTCAGTCAAGTCTTCCAATCTATGTTCAGTCTGCATCTACAGACATCAACAGACATTTCTAGGAAAATTTCCAAATCAAATCAATTTCTACAAATCAATTCCAACCAGCCATGAATCAGATACTATGCTAGGTTCTGGCACTTAGATTTTTACCTAGATTTAGCAAGAGAAACAGATAAAAGGAGAATAAAGAATACTTGGTCCCCAGCTGGTGGCATAGTTAGGGTAGGTTTAGGATGTGTAGCTTAGCTGGAGGAAGTGTGTTACTGGGTCTGGCCATTCCCAGTTCTCTCGGCTTGAGCTTTTGATTCAAGATATGGGCTTCTTCTCCAGCCACCTGCTACCTCTTCAGGGTTGCAGACTCTAACCCTCACAAGCTGTAAACCCTGATAACCTCTTTCTTCTATAAGTTGCCTTGGTCTTTTTTATCAGAGCAATAGAAATGTAACTAATATAGAAGATGGCAAATGACTTTTTAATGGCAAAGGGCTTCTTGGTCAGAAATATGCAAATGATTTTAGGTGGGAGCCAAAAATCTTAATGTCTAGGATTAGATTCCCTGTTAAATTAATGGCCATCTTGAATTAATGTCTCAAGTATTTCAGGGATAGGTTGACTCTGAACGTATCACTACCTGTCATCCTACAACAGGCTTTTAGGTATTATCAGTTAATTTGGAGAAAGGTATTAACTATGAAATCCCTGTGTCTAGAGCAAAACAAGGGGCAGCTATGCCCTAGTAGAGTGTAAGACACAGGACAAGGTCAGAAGCAAGCAATCCCTTCCGAATATGTTCAGAAGCTGGGGCTCCATCTCCAAGTCAAGAATGCTGAGAAGATGTTTATTTTGTAACAAAGAAAAACTCGAGAGAGAAAGATTGGTGCTGGCAAGAATTGATTTTTATTTCCACTGAAAATTTCAGTAGAGGAGAACTTTCACATTCAATAAATCTGTACCCAGTACCAGTCTATTGAGTCAGAAGTAGAGCCAATTTCCATTCAGCCAGATATGCAAGGAGTCATGTGCAGAAAGCAGAATGAGAGGGATGTACTGCCACTTCATTCCAAAGCTGTCTAGAAACCATAGAGTATGTTTCCCTGGCCAATTGTCTGACTAATCAGCACATGACCTTATATTTCTTATTGGGGAAAAAAAATAAATTGGTCAGGCAGACACAAATACTTGATTTGCATGCTAGCTAAATTTCTGCTTCTAAATTAGCAATGATACCCTGGATTTAAATCAGTCTCATAAGTTTTTTCAGCATGAAGTTACAGTATTCCCACATCTTCCCAGTCATACTAAGCCAATGGGGTAAATTTCAGCTTGGAAGAAACTTATCTGCAAAATACACCCTAGTGAGGACCTCCTCTAAGCATCATCCCCCCCCCTCCCCGTTCTGGCCATAGCTAACTAAACCAAAGATTGATTCTCAAATCACAGTGCACTACAGAGGGCTTAAGAACAAGTAAAGGACTAAAATAGGGAGTCAGACATTTTGCAAGGCAATTCAGTGTAACAGTTTCAACAGGAGTTAACAGACGTAGAGCTAGAAGCCAGGAGGTAACAGAGAAAGTGCAGCAGCAGAAGTCATCAGTACATGGAAACCATCAAATAGAGGGGAGACAGGAAGTATTGTTCAGTAATGAATGGAAGACAGAAAGCACCAAGGGGATCATAGCATTGGAAGCTGGGGCTACAGGCATGGGGACTTGTCTTCAGTTGTAGAGATAATTTCTCACCTGCTTTTTCCTTCCCAGAATCCCTCACTAGCTGAGATAGATGAATATGTTTTGTTGCTTGGCAGACTTCCTCCTTTGATTTTTTTAAAGATCTACTTATTTATTATGTATGCAGTGTTCTGCCTGCATGTATGCCTGAAGGCCAGAAGAGGGCACCAGATCTCATTACAGATGGTTGTGAGCCACCATGTGGTTAGTTGCTGGGAATTGGACTCAGGACATCTGGAAAAGCAGCCACTGCTCTTAACCACTGAGCCATCTCTCCAGTCCCACTCCTTTTTTAAAAAGGTCTATATGGAGGGTTTAAAAAGACCGATGAAACACTGAAACATGGCCATGAAGATGGCTCAGTTAACAAAGTGCTTGCCGTATAACCACAAGGACCTGAGTTCAACATTCAGCATCCATATAAAAGGAAACAAAACAAAACAAAACAAAAAAGCAGCAGGGGGAGATCCTGGGGCTTGCTAGACAGTCCAGTCGAGTGAAATTGGCAAGCGCCATGTTTTGTGGAAGACTCTTTCTCAAAATCTATGGTGGAGAGGGACGGAAAGACTGAAGGAGAAAGTTGACGTCAACCTCTGGACTCCACACAGATGAACACACATGCAAAGAAAGTAAAGATGGATAAAATCATTTCACACAATCTTACACTAAAGTTTTTTTTTGAGCAAAAACTTCTTTAATAGCTTTTGAACTAAACTAATTTTACAAATGTACAAGGAAATAAATGTAAAGTTCAGAAGTAAATACCTCTCATAAATAGAAAGTCATTGCTTGCTATATATTCTGAAAACAAAGCAAAATAATCCAATTGTTTCATTTTTCTAATGCTTGAGACATATGACATATGATGGGCTTTATCACTGTTGATTTAATATGGCTTATATTTCTCCCCAAGGTTCAGTAATTTGATCCATGTATAATCATTCAGCTCAATTTAATCTTGTCCTAACATAAAACTCCTCTGTTCTCATTTCTGTCACCAACTGAAGCCCTTATCACCAGCTGAAGAATTCATTGTTACTGAAATATTCAATAAAAAGCCTAATATATTCTGAGTCCTGAAGTAACCACTCCTCTCACCTCAAAAGCATAAAAAGAGATGTTTCTGCAATCAAAATAATATTTGAAAAATGAGAAGAGAACTGCTTACCACTAGCTAAGGAGATAGGCTAACATATGCGTAGTTTAAGAGACTGAAGATTTATCCTGGATCATGTCATAGGCTGTATGTGAAGATGCTTTCCAAACTAAAAGCATACCATAGCATTTCTAGTTACTTATGGTGAAGTAGAAAATTAGTATAGAGCTGTAGTCCCTGTGGACTATTTGACTAGGGAAACTTGCGTGGTGAATCTGAGTGTTGGGCAGGCCTGTAGTTGACATGGGATTAGGATAGCAGAACAGATGGGACTATTTTAGAGTGCAATGCACAAGGCAAGACCAAGCTTTCCTCTGGGTATACAGAGGTTAGGATGGAGAGAACAAAGAAACAAACCAACTTGGAAGTGCAGTTCCTAGGACTTGAGCCCTTGGGTATTGAAGATCAAGAAGATGTCCATAAATGTTTCAAGCTAGACGGGAAAGGTCTCAACCCCACACAAAGAACTATAACCAACTGAGTAAAAGCTAGGAGAGGAAAAGGTGGACCTCCCCAGGGAAGAGCACATCAATTGGATATTCAGTGACAGTCAGGCCTGAAAACATATACAAGTAATGTTATATGGACTCAACATGTTATATTTATGAGTATATGTGTGCACAAATACATATATGCATATAGTAACAATTGGTGAAAAGAGAGGCAATAAATTTGTAGGAAAACAGGAAGGGATATATGAAAGGGTTTGAAGGGAGGAATGAGAAAGGAAAAGTGTTCTAACTAAAATATAATATCAAAAGCAAAAGAAAAATATTTTTAAAACATATATATATATATATATATATATACACACAGATAATACTAAATGGACTCATAATAGTAAATGGACTCCTACTAATAATACTAAATGGGCTCAGCATGGTGTGTGTGTGTGTGTGTGTGTGTGTGTGTGTGTGTGTGTGTGTGTGTGTGTAACAATAACTAAAGCCATGAGTTTGTGGGGGGGAGTAGAAATGTGGTAAGAACTGAATGGTAGAGAGGAAGGAATAGGAAGTGACATAATATTTTAATTAAAAATAATTTTTAAATGTGGTTTCAGATACTGAACTACTACCAGCAATAGGATCTCTAAGGATACTACTAATAATACCTAATACAAGGAATTATCAGAGTAGACCCGACTCTGTTGGAATATGGCAAAGGACAAATAAATGATTGTGGATTGGGATAGATTTTTAAATGATCAGAGACAAGAATTAAGCACCATTTTGAACATATGGCCCCAGTGTTTGGAAAATGAATGCCAGATGTGAAGAGATGGTACCCATTGAGAGAGGAAACTATCATTTTTCAAATCATCAGAGCATCAGCCTGTTGGAACTGGACACAAGAGAGAACAGTGTGGACTCCACCCTGCCTCCCTAGAAAGGGTGGTGACATGGATTCAGCAATGCTGATATGCTCACACACTGGCTGCATTCAAGTGCCTGTGCTGTTTGCTAATTGAGTCCAGTAAAAGCTCACATTCATGTGATCAGTCGCCAGAGAGGCACAGAGAAGATCTAGAAGGTAAAAGAAAATGTCATACCACAGCATAAGGCAGTTTATTAAGAGTGTACATGTGTGGTCCATACGTGAGACTCACATAGCATATCTAGAGGTCCTAGAATATAGGTCAGGGCCTATCTGTGATAAGCATTTAGCATTAATTCTGATCATCGTTTCCTGTAAACTACATTTTAATGCACTACTGATGCCCCAAATCCTCTTGTCTTCCCTGGGATGTGCTTCTTTATGCTGTTTAAAACAGGACTACTATGTTTACTTCTGTGTTTCTATATTTGACACTCTTTTTAGACAGGGCCTCAATCTGACCTCAAACTCACAATGAAGCCAAGGATGATTTTGAGCTTTGATCCTCCTGCCTCTAGCTCCTGTGTGTTAAAATTGCAGGCATGTACCACTCTGCCCTGTTTATGGGGTGCTGGGAATCAAATATAAGGCTTCATATGCACATGGCAAGGACTTGACCCAACTGTGCTACATCTGAATGCCCTGTGTTTGATCTTACACCTCAGATCTAGTACTGTATTAAAAGCAGATGCAATATAAAGAGCCCAAGCTAAATAACTGTGGTTCAACACTACATGTCAGCTAAATTACCCATATTGTTTAGACTTTATATACAAATTCGAGGAGGACTCACCTTCTGCATTGGAAGTCAGCCTCCATGCTGGGCCCCTGAGCCTTAGTTCTTCTTGCTCTTCTCCACCATTAAAATCCTTTAGAGATAACATTCTTACTAGCATCACAAATACTTGTATCTTAGCCTCTGTTTCTATGGGTGTATTTATGGTAAATTTGTGCTCATCACTCCCAAATAAGCATTCCATACAGATAAGTGGAACATTTTAAAGGAACTGTTAGAATGGTATTGATTTTTTCTCTTCTCAGTTTCAACTTTATTATCTAAATTAAACTATTCAATCTATTATTAAAGCTTTTTGAGCTATAGAACAGCATAAACTTTTTGCATAAAAGGTATAGTTATATTATCAAGGATTATGTAAGTCAAGAAATAGAAGCATAAACATGAGCTCCCAACTACCAAAGAGCCCTTTTTCTGTTTTCAAAATCCACAGTAATATACCCTAAAAACTTCAAGTCTAAGGACTTGGCATGTTTTTTCATGGACGATTACTTGTCTGCCATGATCAGGTTCTGGAGTCACTGCCTGGTACTGAAAACAAAAGCATAAATCAGAAATCCTCATTCCATTCGTATCACATGAATTCTTTAACATGAAAAAGAACATCTAATAAACCTATTTATAGGAAGTTCAGGGTTTTTAATATTATGACCTCTTGATCAATAAATTATTTGCCAAAAGAAACCTACTCATCAGACGTTAATAAATATATTTCAATGTTTTAGTTCAATGTCTATAAAGTCCCAGTGCAGAAATCATTTTTATGTATGCGTAGCCTCCACTCAAGGAAGTACAAACATAATTCAGGAATGTTTGGCTATTAGATTACTTAAATATGGTATATTAATTTGTGTATCCATTGCTGGATTTTTGTTTTTGGAGACTGGACCAGCCATTTCCTGTAACCAGGCAAGACTTTCAGTGGAGGGACCGGGACCCCAACCCCACTATAAACCCTTCGATCGACAATTCATCCTGCCTACAGGATGTGCTGGGGTAAGGATGGTGCAGAAATTGTGGGAGTGACCAACTAATGACTGGGCCAGCTGGAGACCTGTACCCTGAGAGGGAGCTCACCCCCGAGGGCCAGGACCCAGGGGCAGGTTACCCCCCAATCTAGGATAGAACCAAACATTAATAAAAAAGAAAGAAAAGTCTGGGAAATGATTCCTAATGATATTCCGCTGTACTCATAGACCGGTGCCTAGCCCAACTGTCATCAGAAAGGCTTAACACAAAAACTGATGGAAACAGGGACAGAGACTCACAGCCAAACATTAGGCTAAGCTCTGAAAATCCTGCATAAGAGGGAGAAGAAAGATTGTAGGAGCCAGAGGGGTCAAAGACATGACAAGTAAACCCATAGAACCAACTCACCTGAGCTTACAGGAGCTCACAAAGACTGAACCAACAACCAGGGAGCCTGCAGGGGACTGACCTAGGCCCTCTGCATATACATTACAGTTGTGTAACTTGGTCTTCTTGTGAGACTCCTAACAGTAACGGGGTGGGGGATGTCTCTGACTCCTGCTTTGGGGATCCTTTCCTCCTACCGGATTGCTTCATCTAACCTTACTAGAAAAGGAGGTGCCTAGTCTCACTGCAACTTGGTAGGCTGATATCAATGGAAGGTCTGGATGTACCTAAAGAGAAACTGAAGAGGAGGAGTGGATGGGGGGAGGAGAGGTCAGGGGGAGCAACTGAGAGGAGAGGAGGAAAGGGAAACTTCAGTTGGAATGTAAAAACAAAGAAAACAATAAATAAATAAAATAAAAGACTATCTAGGTAGTACACACTCCTCTAATTTGCCACCAAACTCCAGAAGAAGATGCAAGAAAGCAATGTAACCTGCTCAGGGGACATACCTACCTGCCTGTAGATCTTCCCATTAAATAGTATTCCTGCTATGGAAAAAGTGAAGGTTGGGTCCTTAACACTTTCTCATCCAGGGACCAACCAGATTATTTCCCTTCTTGGGTGTGGTATCACTTTACCCATCTCTCACACAGATCCATTGTCTAATACAAGGATGATCAGTGTTTTCAGTGTGGTCCAGATAAGCAGCACAAAACAAGAAAGATTAGGAAGTGGAGATCTGTTCCTACGGGTTAAGACTTAAGCCTTAGGAAAATGCCATTTACTGACTCAGTCATCCCCTCGCCTTTCCAGGTCACGTCTCCTCAGCTTCTCTATAAGCAGCGTTGTCTACCTTCTTCCCTCAGGACACACTCTCCCATTTCAGAAATGCCACAGCACCCTATTGTCTCCTGCAAATTGCAGTGAGTTCATTATCAGCCAGAGGTCTCCGTTGGTTTTATTTGCCTGAAGCTCTGAGTCCACAGAGATGAACTTCAGCATCATAAATGTGTGAAAGAGAACAACATATGGTCTGGTTTGAATTGACTCTCCATTAGTGAAGTGAGTGGCTGAATACACACATGGACAATGGCCAGCCCATATGTAACCAGAGAACCCTTGCGGTCCTCAGTAATGAGTCAGGAAAGCAGCCAGGAGGCCGGGCTGCTGTGTCAGATCTGTAAGACGTCAGCTCACGATCTCCAAGAAACTATCCAAGAAGCGAGACAACGGCTCTAGTAAAAATGGGCCCCAAACAGCCAAAAATTGATTAAAAATTGGCAACATCCCTATTTTTGGTCCCCACTTCCAACTTGGGCCTAAGCAGAACAAGGCAAATATTCACCCCTAGGCAGTCACACAGAATGCCTCGCTTCTAGTTAGTGTACAGCTTCCCCATGCCAGCTGCCTCCAGCGGGGCACATCTGAAGCCACCTCTGTTTTTCCCACTGTTAGGCTTCCTGCTCTTCTCGCCTTTACAGTCTCTGCCAGGCACAAGTGACGCTCACCGTGTCAATCACTGGGTAAACAGCCTCTGCTCGCTCTTGCTTGCTCTTTATTATTTCCACAGAGGTCGATACTGTTTCTCCCTAACTACGGACATGCGCCTCTCATCCTAACAAGGATTAATTGATTGTTTTAAATTAACATATTATCCCAGGGATACTCAGACGACTCGGACACAAAGAAAGCATGGCCCTCCTCGTGATTGTTAAGCTGACCTCTTGAGAACCTTGAGAGGTAATTGGCATTGTTTTGGCTACTCATTCCTGCTGTTATTACCAGGTGCCCACATGTCAGCTAAGAATGGTTCTGTCTGAGCCAACCAGCATAGATGGCAAAATCTCCCGTGTGTGTTTGTGTGTGTGTGTGTGTGTGTGTGTGTGTGTGTGTGTGTGTGTGTGTGTGTGTTGGGGGGGGGAAGTGTCTTAATTGAATGGGGTGGGGCAGCTAGCGTCAATCCATTTCACCACATTTTTTTTTACTTTTTCCCAGTTTGATAACAAAGGACATACAAAAGTAATGCAAATCAGTATAGAAACTAACTCTGAAAAGCACAGAAGGTAGAGATTTACTCAGAAGACTCTCATACAAATGAGATTGCTTATAATCAATTACTTGTAATGTCATGGACTTTGTGCAGTGGGAGCAGGAGTTAAATATCTCGAGTTCCTAACATTTGAAGTCATTTCCTAACTCAGAAAGGAGAGAGAAAGAGAGAGAGAGAGATTCTATTTTTGAAGTCATGGGGGGGGGGCAGAAAGTTCACAAGGTATTTCTGAAAACATTTGCAGCAGTGGACAGAAAAACATACATTTCTAAATTATTTAAATTATGTGCTTCACAGGGCTTTCAAAATAAGCATGCTAATGCACATGGCTTTTACAGTTCAAAAAAAAAGTCCATAGAGGTTTCATAAGAATTATGACTAGTCTCTAAGAAAATGAAGGACCTAGCTGCTTCCTTGTGGCCTAGTGTGAAGAGACCTTTGCATATGATAAGAGCAGCCAAGAAAGAGCAGGAAGCAGCTGTGAACGAAGAGAGCTGTATTTCTCACCCTGGACAGCAGCATGAACCTGGTACTCAGATTCCCCATGGGCTCTTTACTAAGCATCTCCATGGTAGGCGAGAACAGTGTGTCCTTACGTGAACATCCTCAATGATTGACAGCTGTGAGATGATTATGTATTTTTTCAGGTAGTAGAGGGTATAGAAAAGGCTTATGCAACAACTCACCAGGCTCAGAGAAATACACACAGAGAAACGTGTAGAAAACCTCAAGTAAGATTGGTCTCCAAACAGATTAAAAACTCAGAACAAGAGTGTTTATTACCTTCCCTGGGTTCCTCATTGTTTTCTTCAAGGGTGATATGTTTTAAGAAAATATTAGTTATAACTGCATAATTTTATTTTCTGTGGCACTGTTTTGAAATTTTAAAAGAGTATTTATTTACTTTTATTTTGTGTGAGTGGTTTTTTGGGCTGCATGGATGTCTTACCAGTGTTCATGCAGTACCGATGGAGCCCAGAAGGGGGCACTGTGATCCTCTGGCTCTGGAGTTACAGGTGGTTGTTAGGTATCGCGTGGGTTCTGAGAGTCAAACATACGTCCTCTAGAAGACTAACCAGTGCTCGTAAATCCTGAGCCATCTCTCCAGCCCCTACTTAGAATTTTTAAAATGAAGGGGTTTTCGTTTTCTTCTCCTATTCTCTATCTCCTGGCATCATCTAGCACTCTGTCTTCCAATGCTGCCAGGCTGTTACAGGAAATAAAAGACATCCATAGCCAAAGAGGAGGCTGAAGAGAGGTGCAGCCAGGTCTTATTATCCCCTGTTTTCCAGATCTTGCTGCAAACCATCGAAGGAGTGATAGTGAGTCCAGAGCAACACGGACACCAAGACCAGGCCTGCCTTTCTTTGGCACAGGCCAGGAAAGTCTGTAGGCTTGTAGAAGTAACTTGGCATGTTATTCCACACCACATCCAGCACGGAACAGGCATGAGGTGTCCCTGACAGATGGAGATGGCAAGGCAGATGAGCCTGAGGTTCAGCTTCTGGCTCCCCTCCAGTTTCATATGGCTTCGGGAGCTTGTGGAGTTCCGCATGCCTGGCAGGGAGCATGCAGAGGAAATAAGACAACTACTGGATTGGCACAGAGTGGGAGTCGGAAGATGTCGCAGTATGTGGGGCTTTCTTGGTAAGTAGAAATTGTCCAGAATCACAGACTTTGGGGGTCCATGACAGCACACATTTCTCGCAATCCATGTGGTATGAAATAAGCCTCCGTGTGTATCAGCCTGATCAAAACAGAAGGATCCGGTGGCTATATAACAGATGATAATGCCTCCTGCATGCCCTCTGCAAGGTGGCATGCGGCCCTCTCCTCATGCATGGCAACTAGCCATCTTCCAGCATAGATGGGAGGAGAGAGAAATTGCATGTTAAGCACTTACCTGCAAGAGGATGCCACACAAAAGGGGAATTATTTTGCAAGATTAGAATCCCTCTCTTCTGTCTCCCTCAGCCCAAGGAGAAAATACACATCCATCCATGGAGAGAAGTCTTACACAAAAGATTCGTGTGTGTGTGTGTGTGTGTGTGTGTGTGTGTGTGTGTGTGTGTGTAAAGCCCTTAAGCATATTTTAAAATTGTGTGTGTGTGTGTGTGTGTGTGTGTGTGTGTGTGTGTGTGTGTGTGTATAAAGCCCTTAAGCATATTGTGTCTGTCTTAGTTAGGGTTTCTATTGTTGTGGTTGAAAAACACCATGACCAAAAGCAACGTGGAAAGGAAAGAGCTTATTTCTGCTTAGGATGTAGCCCAGTGGTAGAACACTTACATAACACATACAACACCCTTGGTTCAATCATCAGCATTGCAAAAAACAAAAACAAACAAACAAAAAAACAGCTATTACCAATGATTTCTTTGTTGTATGACTCTGGTCCTAGGAAAAGTAAACAGATGTCAATCTACCCCAGATAGGGAATTTACAACAGACTGAAGTGTGGATACCACCAAAGTCCAACGTGGTGAACTAATGAGTTTTCATGGGGTTATTTACAGGAGTCTAGATGAGGGGTTACTGACAGGAACAGAAATAACTCAAAGACAATCACACCGACAAAATCGCATCCCGGAGTGGGTCATACGCCTCTCAAAAGCTGGAAAGCTGAAGTTCAATGTACAACCTACAGGCAGTTCAGCCGGTTGGCCAGTGTCTTTTCTCAGCACTTCAGCTTGTCTCTGCCTATTCCAGGCAGCTTGGGTTGTCTACGAGTGTGTCACAAGGGTCCTGGCTGCTTATATAGCCTTGGTTAGGGAGCAGCCTAGTGCATTTAGGTCAATTTCTGGGACTTCTTGAAGCTTCTGACTATTTTTACGTGAACCTGAAAAAGCCTCAATTTAAAGCATCCTGAGTCTAAAGGAGCTTCCTCCCAAGATACAATGTTTTATCTTGAAGGCAATTGCTGCATAACATCTTTGACCTCAGAACTGTAACCACTGTCCTGTTAGTACTTCCCATACTCATGGTGAAGTTATGCCATCTCTACCCCAGTCCCAGACTTGAAACATGGAAATGTGTTCAATCACATCAAAAGAATTTCAATGATTCCCAGAAGACAACCAGTGTCAGGTGCAATAACACTGTCTGTTGTGTGATATTTTGTTTGTGTTCTGACAAATAAATCTTGCCTGGAGATTAGAGGGCAGAGATAGCCACTAGTTAACCATAGAGGCCAGGCGGTGGTGGCTCTTGCCTTTAATCCCAGCACTCCAGAGGCAGAGAAAGGAAGTGGTAAGTCAGGGCAGAGACAGGATCTCAGCCCTTTGGGTCAAAGGATCCAGAGAGGTAAGAAGTCATTGGTGGCTGCTCCTCTGCTTCTCTGATCTTTCAGGTTATTACCCCGATATTTGACTCCTGGTTTTCATTGATAAGACGAATTAGGTCTATGCTTCAATGGACCATTTACACATTAGATACAAGACTTTGAAAAGGATGTCTCTCACATGCAAGGTAGGAGACAGAGGGTGTGGTGGTAACTATAAAATAAAGTTGTGATCTGTTTGGGAGGCATCTAGGCAGTGGTACCAGGTCCTGTGCTCATTGCATGAATTAGCTGTTTGAAACAGGGACACTTGGCTCAGTCTGGGAGGAGGGGACTGGACCTGTCTGGACTGAGTCTACTAGGTCGATCTCAGTCCTCCGGGGAGGCTTTGCCCTGGAAGAGGTGGGAATGGGAGGTAGGCTGGGGGGAAGGGGAGGAGGGCAGGAGGGGGGAGAACAAGGGAATCTGTGGCTGATATGTAGAACTGAATGGTATTGTAAAATAAAAAAAAAGAATAGAAGGGCAAAAAATAAATAAATAAATAATAAAGTGTATTTACACAAATCATTGTCTGGATGAAGACATATGGTAACTGGGCCCATTCTACTGTGCTTCATTTTTTGGGATGGAGATGAATTAAAATTCATTCATTATATGATTACAGAAGCATCAACCAATAGCTACCAAGTGCTTATTTTCTTGTTGAGCCACATAGGCATTTTTCATGTGTCTTACACTAAAGAGTAAAGAAAAACGGCATAAAGGAAAGTTAAATGTCAGATAAAGAGTAGGGTTTTTTTCTCTTTTTAGTGGCCCAACTTCACTAAATTGGCATATTATAAAATAAAACAAATCAGATACACAGTTACTAATATGTGACCTTAACCCAGCACTACTGACCTTGTAGATTTTTTTTAATTCTGTTGAAATAATTGCGAGGAAAACACACATACACACACACACACACACACACACACACACACACTACTATAAGCAAAATTCCTTGTAAAAGCACAAAGGAATCCACCAGACCCCTCCAGTCTTCCCACTGTGTTCACTAGTCAAAATTCTATCCATAACACTAAATCTAAAACTCTTATTTTCAGGGATGTCTCATCTCTGAACTTTAAACTATGTCTCTTAACAGCTGAGCCATCTCTCCAGCCACTAATATCTTCTTTCAAAAGGAAATAAAACCAGAACTGGGGAGGCTTCTGGTAAGAAGACAGAGTAGAAGTTGACTCTGAGTCAGCATGTGAAATAGTCAAAATCAGAAAAGAATATACTCTGTTTCAAAGGATAATAGCTTGGGGACCACAAGGGAAGGAAAAGGATGCTGGAGAAGAACAGATTCAAAGCTAAGAAAGCCAAATATAGCTATGGCCACAAAGCTCACTGTTGTTGAGAAAGGAGCAGAAACCACTTCTAAAAGCAATTTGTTTTCTCCTGGCAGAGTACTACTCAGAATTGAGCTTTCAAGAGTAGGCTGCTCAATAAGAAGGCCTACCCTCCGGAGCCAGAGCACACAGACAAACCAATAAATGCACAAATCACAGTATGGAAACACAAGAAATGTGACAAACCATGACAACATGAGTCCCCCAAATGATCATGAACCCTCAATGACTGAACTCACAGATATTGAAATGGGTAAAATGTCAGATGAAGATTTCAAAAGTTTTCTGGCAAAATGATCAGTAATCTGAAAAGATAAAAACAAACAATGACTTCTAGGACTCAGAGAGGAAAGTCAGCAGCATAGAAAGAAAAGCTGGCAAAATGAGTAACAGAAAATCAGCACTATGGATTAAAACAGTCAGCAAAGGGAAACTGAGATTTTGGCAAAAAATAAATAAATAAAATTTTGTGTCTTAGCTAATGTTTCTTTGCTGTGAAGAGACACCATGACCACGGCAACTCTTATAAAAGGAAGTATTTAACTGGGGCTTGCTTACAATTTCAGAGGTTTAATCCCATTATCATCATGGTAGGAAGCATGGTAGCACACAGGCAGACATCATGCTGGAGAAGTAGCTGAGAGTTCTGTATCGGGATCCACAGGCAGCAGGAGGACAATCTGAGCTTAGAATGGGCTTTTTGAAAGCCCACTCCCAGTGACACACTCCCTCCAACAAGGCCACACCTCCTAATTCTTTCAAATAGTGCCACTCCCTGGTGATCAAGTATTCAAATCTATGAACCCATGGGGGTCCATTCTCATTTAAACCATCACATATTAAAAATGAAATTTTAATGTATTAAGAAAAAAAACAGAAAGCATCATCAATATGCCTGACTACACAGAAGAAGAATGTCAGGGATGATATAAAAGGTTGATAAAATACTATATTCAAACATCAGTAAGGAAAACAAATAAATGGTTGTGACCACAAAACCCAAGAATGCTGTATGATCAAGAGTCCAAGCCCAGGAATTCATGGAGTAGGAGAAGGAGCAGAAGAAGAGACACTATACACAGAGCAGGAACAACAACAACCCCAATGAAGACACCATAGGAGAAGGTATTTCTTGGGAGGAACACATGAACATAGGAGAGCTAGAAAGGAATTCAAAACGACTAAGGTGGTAAGCTAGCAAACATCTTGTAATGGTAGGAGAGAAAGTAAAGAACAAAATAAATTTCAAGTGATTAGAAAAGCAACCAACAGAATTACAGGAATCTGTAAATATCTGTCAATAGAAATCTTAAAAACAAAAGGTCTCAACTCAACCCAATGGATATTCAGACTAGCTAACTGATTTAAGATGCTGGATATATCTACTGTCTCCAAGACATGGGCCTTATGAGAAAAGAACCAACAATCTGAGAGTCCAGTGACAAAGGACAATCAAACAAGCAAATAGCCAAACATAGGCTGTGTGGTTGTCTGACCTCCGATTAAGTAGACTTCAAATCAAAGCTAGTCAGAAAAGATATATTGGATTTTACAAGACATTAGTAATGATCACTGTCACAAAATAGTAAGAAAAAAAAACAGCGAAGTTACAACAATTATAAATATAGATCCGCCCATTGTTGCTTTTCCCAATTTCATAAAACAAAAACAAATAGACACAAAGGCTTAGATAGGTCCAGATATAATGGTCATATGTGACTTAAGCACCCCACCTGTCATTCAAGATAGGTCATCCAAACTAAAAGTCAATGTAAAAGTCCCAGTTAAACTGCACCATAAATCAATTGGACTTAGCAGATATTTACAGAGTATTTTACCCAACAGGGGCAGAATATTCATTCTTCTCAGAAGCTCATGAAACTTTCTCTAAAAAAGACCCTATTTCAGGTCACAAGTCAAGCCTTACCAAATATAAAAGAGTCAAAATAATTTCTTGTATCCTGTCAACTCACAGTGCAATAAAACTAGACACCCATTCATACATACATATAATATATATATATATATATTATATGTATGTATATATACATATTCTTAAAATAAAGGGAATACAAATAGGAATAAGACTCAAATTATCCCAATTTGCAGAGCACATCCACGCCTACACTGGAAAGAACCTGACAGTACCACCAGAAATCTTAGTCTTGATAAACACTTTCAGCAAAGTAGCAGGAGACAGAGGCAACATACAAATGGGTAAGTTTTCTATATATCAATCACAAATTTGTCACAAAAGAAATTAGAGGGGAAAAAAGATCCCATTGCCATTAGCTTCAAAATAACTAAGTGAAATACCAAGGAATAAACCTAACCAAGGTGGTAAAAGATCTCTGTAGTCGAAAGCCGTAGACAATGAAGAAAGGAACTAAAAAAGGTTCTATACGACGGAAAGACCTCCCGTGCTCGTGGGTTGGCCGAATTAAGGCAGGGACAACGGCTACATTATCAAAGTGATCTACACATTCAACTCTCTCCCTATGAAAGCCGCAACACTGCCGCAGAACCAGAATAAACAACCCAAAAGCTCATTAGGTAGCACAAAGCATCCCAAATAGCCGATGTAAATCTTAGCAGAAGGAGCAACATTAAAAGTTCAACAATGCCTAATTTCAAGTTATAGTATAGACTTGTAACAAAAACAGAGCACAGACACAAAGCCGCTCTGGAGATCAATAGAACAGAATGGAGGGCCTTGAAACAAACCCACAAAGCTACAGGCACTTAATTTTTGACAGAGCTGTCAAAAAATGCACACAGGGGAAAAAAAGGCCCTTTTGGAAATGCTGCTGGGTAGAAACCCCGTGTCCACGAGTAAAGAAATGAAGCCGCCACGTCCCCATCTCTCACCCTGCACAAAAATCAATTCAAAACAGATCAAAGGCTATAATGTAAGACACGAAACTTTGCAACTGATGAAGGAAAACACAGATAAATCACTTCAAGGCATAAGCACAGACAAGGAGGATTTTTCCAGCATAAGCAGTAACTCCCACAACTGACAAGTGGAATTATCTAAAATTAAAAAGTTACTCCAGAGAACAGGAAACCATCACCAGAGAGAAGAGACGCTTAGAGAAGGGGGAGCAGTCTTTGCCAACTACACATCAGATATATGAAGAATGGCAAAAGATAAATAACACCCCACCCCCCACCCCCGGAAAAAATCTAAATCATCAACTCCATAAATGTGCTAGTGGACTCAACAAACAGTTCCTCAAACGAAGAAATACAAACAAATGGTGAATACATTCCCAAAAAAGCATTCAGCCATCTTAGCCATGCAGGAGATGCCATTTAAAACTGCTTTGGATATTTGTCTTAGTCATCTTTCTATTGCCATGAAGAGGGACCATTACCAAGCCCTCTGTTTTGGTGTGTGTGTGTGTGTGTGTGTGTGTGTGTGTGTGTGTGTGTGTGTGTGTGTGTGTGTGTATTTCACATCATGTATCCTAATCCCACTCATCTTTCCATCCCTTCACTTCTGCCCTTGCAACCTCCCACCAAAAACAAAATTTTAAAGTAAAACCCAAAAATGCCCCCCCAGAAAACCCAAAGAAAAACAAAACAAACAAACAAACAAATAAATAAATCTCAACATGGAAGGTGTAATGTGGCCCAGTGAGTCACACAGTACACCTCCAGTCCATACATCCGTACTTGTGTCCATTGCAATGAGCCATTGGTCTGGTTCAAGGTCTCTGGCTTCTGCTACACCCTCCGTACTGGGTCTTCACCGGGACTCCTCCTGGATGTCCTACTGTTGCCTTGTGTCAGTGGAGATCCTGCAGCTTTGGATTTGTAGGTTCGTCCTCCTCACATGCTCCAGCAGTTCATAGATGAGGTTGGTGTTGGGGTGGGCTAACTCCTAGTCTTCGTTCTAGGCCTGGTGGCAGCTGGGTTGGTCAGCCTGCCAGCTTCTTCTATCTTCACCAGTCAGGCAAGCTCTCCACCACTGCCCCAGCTAGCTCACACAACGCAACAGACAGCAAGGAGGGGGCCAATGCCTCTGCTCCCACACCTTTGGGTCCAGCTCACTGGCACTCACACCACCAGGGCCAGGTTTATACTGTTTTGCCCACGCCCTCTTTCAATTGCTGCACTTGGTGAGAGGCAAGACCAGCTCTTCAGTTCTCATTCCTTCAAGGTCGGCCCTCCTGCCTGTGGAAGGCGGCAAGAGGTTGGAGGGGAGGGCATATTTCCCTTACCCTTGCCATCTCATGGCATGATAGTGAGGGCAGGGGCAGCTCTCCTGCTCTCACGCCCACTCTCCTGCCCGGTTCACCTGCCTGCCACCTCTAGTGAGGTACCTTGCCTGCTCTCTCGGGTGCTGCAGCCGGTGCGGGACAGGGCCAGTTCTCCCACCCTCGTGGCCCAGGGGCCAGCTCTCTCCCCTGCCACAGGTGGCAAGGGGCACAGAGAGGGAGGGCATGTTTTTTCTCACCCATGCCACCACACAGCAGATAAGGGGTGACAGGGTCAGTCCTCCTGCTCCCCTGCTCCCCCACCAACAGGGTCAGATCTATTTGCTTCCCTGGGCGAGGTGCAGGGCCTGCTTTCCCAAGGGCTGCTGCCAGTGGGGGCAGCGCCGATTCTCCCACTCTCGTGACCTCAGGGCCAGCTCTTCCACCTGCTGTAGGTGGCAAGGGGTGGGGGAGCGAGGAGGTCATCTCTCCTGTGCCCACTCCACAGTATGGTAGACGAAGGGTATGGCCAGATCTCCCATGAGCATTCGCAGCCCTGGATCACCTGCGCCTATGTGCACGGGATCAGCTCGGCTACGCTGCCTGCCGAGCTCACTCTTATCAGAGAAAGCATTTAATTAGGAGCTGGTTTATAGTTTCAGAGATTTAGTCCATTATCATCATCATCGCAGATAACATGGAGGCATACAGACAGACACTGTGACAGTAGCTGAGAGCTACGTCCTGATCCATGTGCTGAGGGAGACTCGGGGCTTGGAACTGGCTTTTGAAACCTCAAAGCCCACCCTCAGTAATACACATCCTCCAACAAGGCCACATATCCTAATCTTTCTAATCTTTTTAAATAGTACCACTTCCTGACGACTAAGCCTTCAAATATATGAAGGACATTCTTAATCAAACCACCACAATATTCCACAGCCCAGTCAAATAGCTATCACATTAAAAAAAAATGACAACAAATGCTGATGATAAGGATGTGGGGAAAGAGTAACTTTTATTCAGCACTGGCAATAATGAAAACCTATATAGCCACTGTGAAAATAAGTATGGAAGTTCTTCCAAAATAAAACTAGAACTATGGTATGACTCATCTATGTCATTTTGGGGTGTATATCCAACAGACTCTAAGTCAATGTGCCACAGATACTTGTATCTCCATATTTATAGATGCACTATTCACAGCACCCAGGAAATGGAATTCACCTAGATGCCTATCCAGTGACAAATGGGTAAAGGAAATGTGGGTCACACACACAATGCTGTAAGTAGCCATGATATTAGCCGGACAATAGAACTGGAAATCATGTTATGTTAAATAAGCCAGACTCGAAAACACAATTGCCCCATTTTTTCTCCCATATGTGGAGTCTAGATTTTAAACTGTAGATATGAGTATAGCTACAGATGTATCTATTTATATTTGCATGACACACTGTAAAGGAGGGACGGGAAGGAGGCAGACAGAATAGACTTGAAAACAGGGTTCAGGGGAAGTAGGGAACCATCCAGAGGGAGGGAGGATGGCAGTGGGGGAGGAGAGAATGAGGAAAACAAAATGTGACACATTTGTGTAATGCAATAATGAACCCATTGGTTTGTATGCTAACCTAAGATTAGTAACAAAAAAAAAAAATAGAAAAATCTCATAAAAACCAGAACTGGACAAATATTTATCACCCTGAGATCCCTAATACTGAGATACTCTGGCAAACTTTGTGATACACAAAGATACTTGTCTACCAACAAGGGGGTTTTCAAAGGATTAAACTGTTTTTAAATGGCAGTAATTACTTATGCTGGAGACATTTCACCACTAATGGAGCATAATCTCAAGACACAACTGCACATTCTTAGAAATGTGAGCCAAAATTAATCAATCTATCTAATTTCTACAAGAGGAATGAGGAGAATTCTCTGAAGACCACCCTTTATCATGAGGCTATAAGTTTAAAGCAGCAGAAAATTGGAAAGAAATGTATTTCAGGGCTGAAAATTATCCTCAAATTAAAACATTTACAACCTAAAGCTGTAATTAGGGCAAAGGTAAAGGCAGGAGGCTCACAAAACCATCCTGGCTGCTCTTGAGTACTTGGATTCTGCCTTTGCTAATTAATTAGCTTGCTTCCATTGTTAATTGTGGGGGTTCCCCAAGGTTTGGTGAGGTCTCTTTTGCATTTTTCCCTTGCCTACTATTTTACCCATTAACCCATATGATCTCAACAGTTCAAATAGGCAGTAAGGTTCTATGAATTCTAAGCCCTGTGCTAAGCACTTGTGGATGTAGCTACAAACATCATCTGCCTGTTTCCCATCTGAGGTTCTTAGAATGAAAATGCCCCCATAGACGCTTAGGCTTGAATGTGTGATCTCCAGGGAGTGGAACTGTTTGAGAAGGATTGGGATTAGGAAGTATAGACTTTCTAGAGGAGACGCACCACTGGACGTGGTCTTTGAAGTTTTGAAAACCCACACCAGGCCCAGTGTCCCTTCTCCTTTTCTACCTGCTGCCTGTGGATAGGGATAGAAAGCTCTCAGCCACTGCTCCTGTGCCATGCCTGTTTGCTTCCTGCCATGATAATCATAGCCTAACCCTCTAAATTGTAAGCGATCCCCCAATTAAGTGCTTTAAGAGTTGTCTTGGTCATGGTGTCTCTTCACAGTAATTAAGACACCATCTTATCCCTTCTCACCAATCCCATCAAAATGCAACTTGGAAGATGACTAGAGATGGAGACATGGATGTCTAATGGAGCTCCACCACAGGTGAGCTGCACAGTGCCATGCAGGCTCTAGACCCTTCCCAAAGTAAATCAATAGTGCTGAACCAGACATAGGGCAGCAAGCCTGTGATCCATCAGAAAAATCCAACCCGGAGGCAAATTTGCTTGGCTTGTACAATGATTTAGAAATGTGCAAAGCTGTGTAAAGATCTGACTTTCAGCCTGGGGATAATTGACTATGGCCAAGCAACAGTTACACCATTAGGAAAGGCCTGTACTACTGCCTACAGTTCCCAACAACCCCTGTTATACAGTTAGTGTTCCCCTTTCCCCAGCTGCTTTATATAATTTACTTCTTAGGAAGAAAGACATTCCTATTAGCAGCTGAATTTAATTCTACCTAACAGAAGTGGACTATCGTCTCCAGTTGGCCCATCATCTTGGTAACCCCATTCATATTCATCCCTGCCTCTCAAGCTGACATATTCTTTCTTACCACTGGGATGGGAATAGATTTTCACAGACTAAGTAAAAGTAAAAAATTGCAAAGCAGACTCAGTGCAGGAAGGGAGGGGGAGCTGGAAGCCAGCTAAGAAAGAGATGGTCACAGAATGGAAAGGACTTCAGTTGCTTCTCAATTTGCTATGAAGAGGTTTGGTTTTGTTTTAGCCTTTCAGCCTAGAATTAACCATACAAAAGAATAGAGCTTAGCGAACAATGATTTCAATTTTAATTAAAATAAAAGTATCTAAGCTTAAAAGATATACTATGTAATATAAGCATACATTGGAAACTTCCCTACAGGCTATCTTATCTTAGTATTCCTAGGAGATGTTGGGCTGTTCCTGAATTTGGAGCATGTATTGAACTTCAACACAATGCCTAGAACCAACTCTCATTCTTGCATGGTCCAGAATCTGTAGGAAAAGACTCTTAAGCCTCGTCTTTGTTCATTTCAGGATTGCATTATGTCCCCATTGGGTTTCTATTGTTGTAATAAATACTACAACAAAGGCAACTTGGAAGAGAAAAGCTTTATTTCAGCTCACAGTTCATAGTCTACCATGAATGAAAGTCAAGTCAGGAACTCAAGGCAGGAACCTGGAGGCAGAGACTGAAGCAGAGGTCATGGAGGAACACAGCTTATTGCCTTACTTCTCCTTGCTTTCTCAGCCTGCTTTCTTATACAATTCAGGACCACCTGGCCCTGCCCAGCACTGCCCCCAGGAGGCTGGGTCCTCCCACATCAAGCATAAATCAAGAAAATGATCCACAGCCTTGCCTACAGGCCAGTCTAAGGGAGGCATTTTCTCAGTTGAGGTTTCCTCTTTCCAGACAACACTGGCTTGCATCGAGTTGAAAAAAGAAAACTTAGCCAGCACAGAGCCTTAAGAGTTCATTGGCCTTGCCCTGTTTTGTCTATACCTCACATCTAAGGTTACCTCTAATTTCTCAGAAAACCTTGAGAACTCACTGGCAAACAGTGGGGCTGTCTTGCTGCTAACTGTCCTCTGTTCTCTGAACTCTGATCCCATTGCAGTAAAGTCTATTACAGGAACCTCTGTCATCATCGCTTGCTTTTAAAGAGCAGCTTCGGTTCCTTTCCAATAAAACAGTAAAGGTCACCAACAAAGAAACCAAAGTGACCTAGCAATGTCTAAAATGGAAAAAGCAAAACTAAATAGCCACTGACCTTAATATTTTTATGTATCTCAGGGTCAGCTTAATGATATTCCTGGAAGTCTCCTGCTTTGAGTTATTAAAGATATAAAAAGGTTTGTAAAACATTAAACCTTCCTGAAATGCTCATGGTGAAAAAGATAATTCTATATTTTGAGATTTCATCTAGACTAGAAACCTATATCAGGGTAAAACGTGGATGGAAATAAAGCCAGTGGGGGAAATAAGAAAATGGATAGAGACTATCACAGACCCAGGCCTCAGGTAGTATCATGGAGGTTGTCAGCAAGCGGCCAAGTCCAGCTATTAGACTGAAACTCTCAGTCAAGACTCTAATTATCCACAGTGCATTAGTTAAGCTTTTACAAAACCAAGGTAAAGAAAAAGCTAATGCAAACTTGTTTAAACAGATCAAGAATAGACTGGCTGAGGGTTGCCTTAAGCTATGGATTCAAATGATGTCACCAGATTGCCATTTGTCTCTCTCTGCATGGTTTTGTTTCCCTTTGCATTACACCTTCATTTTTAATACATCCTGTCAACATCTCATATATGACTGCTGGAGCCATAGACTCTGTAGCTCTTTTGACTTAGGCACACAAAACTAAAGCATGTTTGTTCCTTTAGTAGAGTGAATGAAAGTGTTCCCTTTCCTTATCTACCAGAACATTCTTCTGTCACAGGTCACCTTGAGCCAAGGACAAGGGTTTCTGGAACATGAATGATGGAATCTAGTCATGCACCCCACTCTGCATGTGGGGAAGGGTTGGGATGTGGTGCTAAGAAAGAAAAATGGGTGCAGAGTATCTGTAAATAAATGCTCATTCTGCAAAGACACTGAATCTTGATTCTGGGTGAAAGAAAGATAAGGATATCCATAAGAGTGAGATTAAAAAAACAAACAATTAAAATAGTTAAGAAGGTTCAATCCTAGTTGTTGCAATAGCCATCACCAGACTTGGGTGAAACTGTAACCACCACCACCCCAATGCTTATTATCAGCCTTCTATGGCAAGAGGGTCTTCTGAAGGCAGAGACTGATACGAATCTACTGAAGGGTGGATTGAAGTTGGGTCCCAGAAAGAGAAAGCATGGTTTCATCCAGTTTTTATAAACCTCTATGTGTTCATTTCTGTTGAAAAAATATATATGGGTATGAGGAGGAGTACCCAGCAGTTTCTCAGCTTTCCTTACTTTAGAGAATCATTCCAAAGGAAAGTTCTATCCAGGATCATAAAATTGTAAATCTATGCAAGTTGGGGCAAAACTGCACAACAGCAGGTAGAAGAATTAGGCCGACTGAGTAGAACAACCAAATTCCTCAATTTCTGCCAGTACTCACAGTTCCAAGGCCTGTGAGAGAAGGGACTGGCCTGTGTGTCAGCTGGGGGCTGCTTAATGGATGGTGACAGCCTGACGCCTCTCCTGGAGAGCCTTGTGACAGGTCTGGATACTTGAAACCAAGAGCTGCCAGAGGCAAGGTTCCAAACAGCTACTGCCAGGCATGGGCAAAGCAGAGACTCCTGTGAGGAGGTAGCAGGAGAAGTCCCAAGAGCTGCAGATGAAGGGGCCAAGAAAGGGATGACTTGTGTTCCGATCCTGATTCCCACAAAAAGGGCAAATCTAGCATAAGCAAGCAAATGCGTTATATCCCCCCACAGTGCTTTCAAAGAGAACTCTCAGGGAGTGTCACTCCCCAGGGCTTGTCCCAACTAGAACTGTCTTTGCTTGAGTGTGAGTCCATTTCCCAGCTCTCTCCTGGATATAACAAGGCTGGCTGGCCCTTCTTCCAATCAGTTACTGCTGACTATGCATCACCCCACACTTTCTACACAGAAAGTCTGAATTCTATGGCTCTAATAAACTTATTTTTAAAACAGTAATCTCCTGCCAAGTAGATTTGTGTTTTTATCCCTAGCATGATTTGAAAAACAGAATAGCCTTATTCTAAATATGAGTGCATGCCATTGTAGAACATACTGGTATCCCTTGTCTAAATAGTAATTTCCTGACATGCTTAAGGCTGAATCTGTTTTCAAAATCCCTTGTAAATTCAAATTATTTAATAATACATTAACTAAAACATTAAGGCATGTATTGGCATTTAATTTTAATGTGTTTATATATCATACCACCACCAAATAAATGTCATTTTCAATTAAGACAGAAACAGAAAATTAAGTAACATCCACACCTGCACAAGCACTTTGAGAAGTAACTTCCCTGACTGTTTACCTAAACTAGAAGACCACCCTCTGAATTTCCTACCCTGTTCTGTGATGATTTTTAATCCTTTTCTTTTGGACACAGTAACTGGCACTGGCCTCTCGGGTCATCCCTGAGAGATGAGCATCAAGCCACATTTATTGTTGGTACCACCCAACCCAATCAGGTCATCAGGCATCTGAGAATCACACCCACACGTCATCCCACATCCCTGCGGGGTCCTTCTCAGTTCGCAATGCACCCTGCCCCTCGATTCTTCGAAATCTGTTGCCAGTTGCTTCTCCAGTTCCAGAGACTCTGTTGTTCCACCATTAACCAGACCTACTGTGTGCTCTCCAAGTGCTTCCTTCCTATGCACTTCATCTCTTTATTTCATATGCCTGTCAACATATTCTTTGTGACCTCTTCAAGACTGGACAGAAGCATCTGACTTGTACTTGTTTGCCAGTGACAAAATGTTAGAGGCTGTCAAGTGCCATCTAACTGAGTAGATTTTTCTTGATCTACTGAAGCTTGGCTGCTGTGTGCCCAACTTCTGACAATGAATGCTACCTTTTCTGGTCATGCTGCTGTATTTTGATTTATAAAGTAGGTATTAAATAATTGTTTCATTTTGTTTTGTTTTTATATCCTCAGATAACTGAAAATGGGAATGCAGTCATCATATTGTGTGCTTATACATGTCATATTTCTGTTATATTTATTACTTGTGTACATGTGTTTTTGTCTGGGTGGTTGTATGCCACAGGTATGCAGGTGCCTACAGAAGCCTGAAGAGGACATCAGAACCCCCTAGAACTGGAGTTATGGGTCATTGTGAGCAACCCAATATGAGTATTAGGAACTGAACCCAGGTCCTCTGCAAGAGCAAGTGTTCTTAACTGCTAAGCCATCTCTCCAGCCCAAAGCATGCAATATTTCTAAATTTGTCAAGGCAAGCATCATTTTCCTGTACAGGCTATAAACAAGCATATTAGTTTGTCTCTGCTTCCCAAACATCAGAAATTTCCCATTACACAGATAAGCATTCTCAGACTTTATCACTAAAAAAATTCTCCTGCTTCAAATGACAGACTTGCTTCTCATGTGCTAGAAATTTACTTTGAACTTTATCTTAAAAATAAATATAAATGTACTTAATGAAGTCTCTGCTTCCTTAAGCATGTGTATATACTTGTAGTACATACAATGGATGTATATGTGGCATTTTACAATGGGAAACAGCTCACTATCAAGCACAGAGTCTGATGGGCAAGGTAGCACATACCTGTAGCCTCAGTATTTGCAAAGCTGAGGCAGGAGGATCATGTAAGCCAGGTTCAAGAGTAGCTGAGGAACATAGCAAGATATTTTGCAAAAGTCTGTTAATAGTTGACTCTTTGTTTTCATAGATCCCTCCCTCATGCACTCACATGCTAGTCAAGGGTTCTCAACCTGTGGGTTGTGACTCCCTTGGGAGCTCTAACCATTTTTATGCAATAGTCACCCAAGACCATCAGAAAACACAGATATTCACACTATGATTCATAACTGTAGCAAAATTACAGTTATGAAGTAGCAAGGGAAATAATTTTATGGTTAGAGGTCACCACAACATGAGGAACTGTATTAAAGAGTCGAGGCATTAGGAAGGTTGAGAACCACTGCTCTAATCTGAATATATATATAGGCCAAGATTAATAACTTTCAGAAGACAATTTTATCATGTTGTCAACTGGGTTAACACAAATATGACTGACCAACTTCACTTCCTTTGGCTTCCTTTAAAAACTACCTTTTTTCCCTATGAGTTCATGATGAAACAGCACAGTTATATTTCCATGAGAATGTTGTGAAGTTAAACAGCTTTCTTTCATCAATATTTTTTTAAAGGAAAACAGCAATTCTCAGCTTCCTAAAATAAAATGAAATGGTATGATTTCTATTCCTACGTTCACTGAAGTAAATATACCTAATCTATATACTAAGCTTCAACATACATCCATATCCATAATTAGGAATATCAATGTCAATACAAACTTATTTTATTTTTATTTATTTACTTTCATCTCTGCCCCATACCTTTCAAAAGAAAAATAATCATAAAATACTTAAAGGTCATATTGCTGACTTGATACTTTTTGGTGCCTAGTAATTAGGAAATTTTAGGTCAATTAAGGTTTCCAAGCAGACAATAGTATCCAAAGATACTATTCTAATGAGAATTTGACAACCCTTTTCACAAAAGGCTTAAAATAAAAAAAAAAAATGCCGACTGACCACAAAGCATATCTCTTAAAAAGGAAGGAGCAGTTTTCATTTATTGTACAGTCAAGCTTTAC
Organism: Peromyscus maniculatus bairdii; assembly: GCF_049852395.1. Classification (NCBI taxonomy): domain Eukaryota; kingdom Metazoa; phylum Chordata; class Mammalia; order Rodentia; family Cricetidae; genus Peromyscus; species Peromyscus maniculatus. The sequence continues at coordinate 40,536,620 of NC_134870.1, forward strand.
AAGGCAGGAGTATGAAAAGAAGCTTGTCAGTGTGGTGGTGTAGGAAGGAAGGAAGGACACTCTTCAGAAGGCAGACTTCAAATTAGGGGATCGCAGTCCCAGAAGACTCCACACATCCTTGTTGGCCTCATGATGTCCTTGCATGTTGGACACAGCCCCTTTGCAGGAAACAGGAGAAGAGAGGGACAAAAGCCCCTTTGAAAAGCATGATCAAGGGGTCCCCAGAGGATTCCCGAGCTCTCGAAACAAGCTTCATGGCAACAGCTTGACTCTGCTTCCTGCTTTGGCGTAGGCTGCTGGAATATGAATGAGTTGTGTGGCACTGGGGCTGTTTGCAAGTTCATGCTAAAATTTGATTCTCCAATCCCAGAATACCGTGGATGCAGAATTAAATCAGCATCGTCTTTTAAAGTGCCCTACAAGAGAGCTTGGTAATTAGAGCAATGAGCACCTTTGCCCTGACAAGTGGTTCTATGCAGGAAAACACAGCTCAGATCCCATCATCCCTCCTGGGAGAAGCAGGAGAGCTCTCTCACCAGGGTCATACCATCAGGCATTGTCATGCATTACGTAAGGAAATCCCTTCTCAGGTGAGAAATCCATCGTCCATGCTATATTATTATTATTATGTTGTTTACCATTTATTTGAGATTTTTTTTTTTAATGAACCCGTGTCTTCTTCATTGTTAGATAATTCTCTTTCCATTCCTAGCAGTTTGGGTATGCTTTTCTTCCATGAGGGACATACCTTAAACATAAACCTGAGGACATATATAATCTGTAGAAAATGTATGAAGCAGCCTAAAATTGTTTTATATAAAATGTAATACAGATACCCACAAAGGTGTCCTATGGCACTTCTGATGTGTGGCTATCACTACTAACTTCCTCGGGTCTGTGTCTAGCCATTGTCAGACACACCAATTAACAATGCCTTAGAGAGAAAGTGACATGTAGTTTTGCTTTTAAAAGCTAATGACTAGTCGCTTGCTTATTCTTTATTACAGAGGTCAGCTTAAGCACCCTTCTTGTTCATCTGTCCCCAGCACCATCTAGTCCATAAGGATTTGTCCGTAACGACTTTTCACAGCACCAACTTGACACAGCTCATAAACCAGATTCACCTTCTTCCCTATTTAGGAAGTGTAGTGTTGATCATGTGGCTTCGAATCTTTAATCTCCACTCCCCATTTAATCAAATGTATTATATATTTAATTTTTAAATTATACTTATTAATTGTTAGTAGCATGTGGAGGTCAGGGAATAAATTGTGGGAGTCAGTTCTCTCCTTCCACCAATTTGAATCTCAGAAATGGAACTCAGGGCTTGGCAGCAAGCACCTTTTCTGGGTAAGCCATCTCACCAGTTTGTATTTTTTTTTTTTTTGATTCTTTGTTAAGTTAGTTACTAAAATAGAACAACTTATTTTGAATCGCACTGGGAAGCTAGTGATGGCAGACATTCACTACTAGTCCCTCATAATAGAATGTATCCTTCAACCTGCCCTTGCCTGGAAAAGAGAGCCATATGTATTCAAGAGCATGAGTTCCACTGGATAGTGCTCTTGCCTGGTTGACAATAAGGCACACCCACAGCTTCATTCAGGGCTGTACTATGCTATTTTAAAGCGTGTTTACATGACACATGGTGTCATCAGTCCTGGAACATAGCTGAGTAACCAAGAGACAAACCAAGTACATATGTCACATGAAACATGTCCTGAGCTTTTGTCCTCTAATGGTTGGCTAGAGACTTTCTTCTTTGGATATTAACTAAATATAAATTTTTATTCCAAATACTGTTCTGCAACATAGACCTGGGGGGAACTTACCAAGACATTATGCAAAGTGAGTGTTTCGTTAATGAGTGTGAGTTCCAGCTGCAGCCTACAGAAGACTAATCATCACCATCTGGCAAAGTTTTTCTTCTCAGAAGAAGTGTGGGCAGGTTTTCTTAGATGGCCTCTTTAAAGAAATGCCTATCCTAATCCCCAGTGGCATGAGTGTGTTTTCTTACAGAATGAAATGGATTCTGCAAATGGAGTGTTGCATTGGTTGACTTTAAAACAAGGTTCCTCTGGACTCTTTGAGTAGACCCTATGTTTGGTTGTTTTTGCTTTGTGTTCTTTGGCGGGGGCCTTCCACCAAGCTTCCAAATAAGTCACACATGGAACTTACTCTTACTTACAAATGCCTGGTCTTAGTTTGGCTTATTTCTAACCAGCTTTTCTTAACTTAAATTATCCCATCTACCTTTTGCCTCTGGGCTTTTTTCTTTTCTACTTCTGTAATCTTACTTTCACTCTTACTCCATGGATGGCTGTGTGGCTGGGTGGCTGGCCCCTAGCATCCTCCTCTTCTTGTTCTCTTGCTCTTTCTTCCTTCTTCTCACATTTCCCCTTCTATTTATTCTCTCTGCCTGCCAGCCCTGCCTATCCTTTCTCCTGCCTTGCTATTGGCCAGTTCTTTATTAGACCATCAGATGTTTTAAATAGGCATAGTAACACAGCTTCACAGAGTTAAACAGATGAAATATAAAAGAATGCAGCACATCTTTGCATCATTAAACAAATGTTCCACAATATAAACAAATGTAACACACCTTAAAATAATATTCTACAACAAGGCCCAATGTGAGCCTTACAAAGCAGGCTAATTTTTTGTCAGGTAGCAAAAGAAAGGAGTGGTCCAAGAGGTCTGAATTAGGAGGACATGGGCACCCTGAGGAAAATGCAGGGGGCTTTTGGAGCAGAAAGCAAACCCAGTTGGTGATTTTATCCCTGCACTGCAAAGATAGATTGTGCTAACTGAATAAGCCTGAAAATTCTTCGAGAGACACTCTACATGAGCCCACCCTGGCAGATCCGAAGCTGAGAAGCCATCTAAACAAAGAGACTCCGAAGGCTTCTGATCTACAGAATTATGGACATTGCCTGAAGCCCACAGGGTTGTCATAATTTGTTATGGCAGCAATAAAAAGCAGACACTACCACCATCCTCTGTGGGGAAAAAGAAAATAGGGCTTCCTTCGCTCTCCTTGGAACAGCTGGAGGGTGCTGGACCCTGTGTAGAACTGCATAGAATTCTGGCTTTTTTTCCTCTCCCTCTGTGTGTTGGCCTCAGAGATTACATTATGTCTCTGTGTGAATATGAAAAATTCACATACAGTGCTGTGTATCTATCTGCTTTTTTTTGTTTAAGAAGGTAAACAAAACTTAATGCAAGGGTGTGTTAGCAGGTCAGCAAGGAGTGAGTTTGAGATGGTTGGGTTGTTTAAGAGAGCATTCTGCAACATGGCTTTTCCTTTGGCATGTTTAATGGCAGTGTTTAAGATGATACTTTTGAAATAAAATCCCCCACCCCCAATGATGACTTGAGCCCTATCACTCAATGGAGAGAATCTGTAGAACCTGTTGGATTATTTGCAATTTGTATTCTCTAGTGTCATTTTGGTTTTTGGGGTTTTTTTTTCTTTTTTTTTTCTTTTTTTTTGCTTCTACCAGAAAGGAAAGAAAAGATGATGCTCTGTTTGAAATGCCAAAGGAGCACAAGTTGCTTTGTTACAATAAAACTAAATGTGACTACAAAGTGGGGTAGGGGTGGGAGAGCTAACACAGGACGGCTACTCGAGGAGGAATAGCAGAAATGAAGATTCTAATCTAACCAGTCCGAAGTGGAGAGCTGTCCAGGTGTTCAAGGGAATGGGCAGTATTCTGGGCCCTTCAACTCCAATGCCTAAAGGCAGAAAAGTTTAAACAACCTAGGAAGTGTGGAGGCCACTAGCAGGGTGCATCTGTCTGTACAGATAATTAAGAATCTGTGAGAAAACGTTCTTTTTAGGAAAGAAGGATATAAAATCTTGTTTTTTACAATATATGCTTTTAGTGGTTTCTTTTTAAGGATTTTTTTCTGATTCAGAATTTAGGGTAAGCATCTTTTTAAGATCCACATAGAAATGCCTTTGTTTAAGGTTCTGCTTGGCAGTGGCAAGGGGGGGTGTGTGTAACTGTATATATAGTCTGACATATCCCTTACTATACAAGGAACATTTCCCCATTTCTCAGTGATTTGTGTCAGTTTACCAATATCTCCCACTTTCACCAGATCTCATACCCAAAATCATTCTCCTTCTCCCAGGTGCATAGACATGCCCCTTTTCATCCAGTATAAACTAAATGACCCCTACCACATGCCCACGCATTCTTTTCCCAACTGAAGACAGTTAGGAACGACCAGACCAGGGTCTCTTCCTCGGGGAAATTTAAAAGATGCAATATGGCAGAGACAACACACTCAGCCAACCAGATTCACTCAGAGGGCATCCCAAGTCTCCAAGAGAAACCCAGAGACTGGAAGACAGGAATCCACAGAGATTCAGGGAAGGGAAAACCCAGTCTCAGACCTCCTGAGAAGAACTGTATCACTGCTTAACTTTGTATTTCACCTTTAAAGCAGAGCTGAAAGTGTAGAAATGGTAGAGGGTTACTGCAGTGAGTAAATCCAATAAGTGAAAACACAGATAGAAAAGCAGGGAGCATTACAAATTTCATGGGCACGGGGCTTACTATAATCAAGAAGAAAAAAATCACTCAGAAGCCATTGGCCTGTGCTTTCTTGATACTATTGGTTCTCAAGTTAATCCAGCATCCTAGGAGCTGCAGTTTGTTTTGCTTCTCTGTGTTATTAAGTTATTAGTGTAAGTTTACACCTGTCAATACAGATTTAAGGCAGTAAAGCCACCCACTACAAATATTGCAGGATTCAAGGACACATGGATGAGATGTTGAAACAAACTGCTTAGTGTGTACTGATACAATTTGCTTTACTTATATGAAAAGATAAATATGTGAGTCATGAAAAAAATTGTGATTTCCCCTCCTACTTCTCTCACAAATTCTGAAGATGTCTTCAGTGCCAGAAGTCCCCACTAATGGGGACTTCTGCTACATGTGGATGCTACAGAAGGCAAGACAGCATTGCATTCCCTAGCTGAAAGCAGTCTGAATGCAGATCTGCGCATGCTTTGCAGGCACACACCCTCAGATGCTTCCAGCATTTTATAGCCAACAGCCTCAGCATTGCAGAGACATAAAAAAGGATTCATGTGCTTGGGACCAAGCTGTTATACTAACAGAAAGTAGGAAATGAATCCTTCTGACAAGAGCCATTCAAGACAATAGACAGGAGGATAATAGCCAGGGTTTGCCTCTATGGACAACCTTCCCTTCCCACCAACATCCCCCAATCCAGGCCTCATCCTCTCTTGACTGGATAATTACAATAGATGCCTAACTACCTTCCCTTCAGGTCTTCAAACACTTATAAAATAATGTCTCTGCCACATATCACCTTAAACAAAATTACTTGGTTTTTTGCTTAGTAGTTTTGATGACAGACAATGAATTCAGTTTTAACTCAGTTAAGCATTAAAACAAATGAAATCCCACAGACACACAAGCTTTACTGCCTTAAATCTGACCTCTGCCCATCGCCTTCCTCAGCCCCTTCTCTGGCTTCTACTTTAACAAATAACTAGTTGTCCTGAAGTACTTACTGGTATGCTCACAGTCTGCTCTGATTCAAAAGCCTTCTTCTTACCAGGTGTCTTTCCTTTTGAGCCGCTTTCCAAAGCCCCTACTAGATGCAAGTCTAGATTCCTAATACCTGCTCATATTTCAGAATGAAAATGATATAAAAAAATCTTTCCTGCTCCTACCAACCCTTGCCCCAATTTCAACAGGCAGAACATATGGGTTCCTCCCTGTGTCGCTTCTAAATTCCCTGTAGACCTCTACCCACTCTCCTATGAGTCAGGAGATACCTTTCTTTCTGTGTCTGTAATTGTATCAAAATACAATGAGGCAGAAGCCATACCATCTTTTTTTTTCTCCAGAGCTTTCTTCAAGGGTATTAAAACACTGTTAGAAAACCTTACACAATACAACCACAAATGGTAAGCAGCAGGATACAGAGGTGTGCTCAAAGGTGTGTGCACTTTGCTTTGGGTACACTGAAAGTCCAGCAAAGTCACTTAGTATGGTGAAAAGTTGTAATGTCGAGTCAACCTCACTCTGTAACCTGACTCTTCCTTCTCTTATCTCTGAGAGCACACAGGCATCCATTCATAATGGGGGCATTAATATCTTCCTCCCAGGGTGGTTGTATAAAGAGCAGATGAGCAATGTGATGATTCTTCACAATCACTGCTGAGAAAATGTCCAATTTTGACCCCTTTTCCTTATTATACATGCTAAACCAGGTCAGTATCACTTCTGAAAGGGGCAGAATTTGAACTTGGCCTTGAGTAGCAAGAAGAATTTAGACTGACAGACATTGATAAAAAGTGTCATCCATGTGGAGAAATCATTTGAGCAAAGGCAACAGACCTCTTTAAAAGTTTCCCCAGATGTACCTGGGATCCAGCCTTCAGATGCCATATTGCTCCCACAGCTACCCCTCTTAGCCATGTCAGAGAAACTAACTGCATTTGAATGTAATCCAGCTTCAAAACAAAAGACGATTGCCTATTATGCCAGAAATGTAAAATATTAGCTGCGGTATTTAGAAAACCTGTCTGTATTGTAAATGTCTCCCCCCAAACTGGTGGTGATGCGTGCTGCTTGGATCACTCTTTTGCATTGAAGTACACAATATGCTAGCAGAGATGGCAAAGTATCTGCCAACATTCAAACACACACAGGGTTCCTAATAGTTTCCATGTGGGCATGGGTGCAGAGCTAACAACAGAGCAGCCTAGAGCAATCTCATTTACTTTTATGGTTAAGTATTCAAGAAGCATCTTTTTTTTTTTAAGATCCAATTGTTTTTGTGGCTAAGGCCAGTATAGCTTGGAAAACAATTTACAATGATTACAAGGATGTGGGAAGTAGTTACATTTTCCACCAAATCTGGTGGCTCAATTATTCTACCAATATTAATAGCTCTTAGTGGCATTTGGTGGATAATAGTTCCAATCCAATCACCCACTTCTGCTAGAAAACAGCCAGTACTCTCCAAATGGAGAGTCTGAACTGGAAGCTGATTACAAACCCGGGCCTTGGTGCTGACAGCATCCAGCACCGGCTTGCCGTCACCGAGGAAGGGTGCTGCTGGCAGGCTGATCTACTATCACTTCAATGCTAGTTCATTTCGTTTCAGGTCGGCTGCAAGGTCTATACTGTCAGAAAACCAAAGCAACTGATTCCTTTGTACTGCTGCTGAGATAAGTGGAACAATGTGTAATTTGGTTTCAGTACAAAAATAATTGAAGTCCTTAGGAAAAGACTAAAATGGATAAAGATACAGAGGACAGTTTTCACAATACCTTGAACACAGTAAAGAGGCTGTGAAGAGAACCATAAAGAGTTGAAATGAGAAACCCAAAGATAAGAGCAGGAAGTAAAAATGTGCAATGTTGCTTACTCATATAGACACCACTCACGTTGGCTTTTTGCCATACACGGATGAATGCAGCTGAGTGGTACTAGGATTCCCAGCTTACACTCTGGAATCCTGTATTCAAATCTACCCACAGTATCCACAGTTGTTCCTTTTGAAGGGTAAGTCAGATTCTAGCACCCCTCTGAACATACACATACACACACACAAAAAAAAGGCAAAAAAACATTTCAAATTACTTCCAGCTGCAACAACAAAATTCAAAGTCTTCACCAAAGCCCACAGATCTCATGGTAACTTTCAGGCCTCACCCCCACCACCCTCCTTGAGCCTGTTCCAGCCAAGGTACTCCCAGAAGTCCTCCTAAGACCCTGCCAGAGGGTTTATATGGGCTATCTCTTCCCCATCTACTACCTGCAGGCTTTGCCTCCATGTAGGCCTCTGCTCAGTGTGATCTCCTCAGAGAGACCTTGACCAGCCACCTGCAATACAGAGGCTCTCTCACAGCTCACCCCCTTCCCCGCTTCAGTGGTCCTCTCTAGTCATCATGATTTTGCATTGGGTGATTTGTCTGTCTTCTTGCTGGGTTATTTGTTTTGCCATTAGAATAAGCTGAAAGATAAAGATGCTGATCATGGTATCTTGAACACTAGGTGCCACACAGTAGATATTCAGAGGCTGCTGGGGAATGTTGAGATGATAGGAAGGGGAAAGTTTCCTTGTCTTGTTGCTTGAATGCTTGTGTCTTTGTTGCTTAGATAACTAAAGGTATATGCTGTTTGAACAGTAACAACTTATCTATCTCTCTTTCTACTGTTAGGAAAATTAGGAGCAGGGAAAATTCACCAACTATGAAACCAAAGGGACCACAATGTAAATCTCATCATCTTCATGCTTTGTAGCATTTTGACTTTGGGCAGTGTTTTGACCTTCCTATTGAATTTTACAGTTGCTCAAACTTTAAATATTCACAAGTATAGGAAAGGTGATAGAGATAGCTCGAAAAAAATTATTAGGAGAATTAAATTAGCTACTTTCTATTATTTATTAGACAAAATGCATAATTGATAGAAAGTATAAATAGTATTGATAATCAATGCTAATAGAATTAGTATAAATATTTACTATTGTACATATTGTTATTAACATACATACATTTACTAATGCACATGCTAACACTCCAACCACCTATCAGCCCTGTAGCCCAACATGGCCTAGCAGTGCACCTGTGACATGCAATAAGATGAGCGATTGCTGTGACAGAGGAAACCAATAATGAGCAAACAAATGAAGTCCGATAAAAACACTGAAATGTCAGCACAGCATGCAAATAATATGAGTTTTGTAATTGCCATTATAAAACTTTATTACAGTGTGAAGTTCTGAGGCTTCCCTTTCTAACAAAGCGAATTAGTTTGGAGACAATTCACATGAAGAACTCTGATAAAGAGTAAGTCAACTGAAACGAAGTGGGCCAGATGAAGGGTGTCACAGAGAATGCCTGCAGGTGAAAGGGTTCTCTGGGAGGCTGGGGACCTGAATGGCCTGGGTTTCACTGGCAAGGTCCTCAGGAAGCTCTCCGCTAATTCACAGTAACTAGAGTTTCTATATTTGTGGAAGAAATAGAAGAGAAAGCCCCATAAATAGGCACACGGCTTCTCTGTGGCCATCTTCTTTGCTGTTCTGGAGCCACAATCAAATCCTAGGGAGAGAAGAAGGAAGGAGACAGTAAAAATCACCCACCAGCCAACAGAGCTGAGTAAAATACAAGCAGGGGAATCCTGTTCATGTTTATCACCACTCCATATGAACTCTCTCTGCGTCTTTTCCATCAAACACATTGCTCTGCCCTGCAGGGAGGGCGTCAATACCTTTGAGTTGCTGCAAGATGTGATGTCTTAGGCTAGACACCATCATAAGTGTTATCATGTTTTTATCAGTACAATGATCCTGGTAAACCTTTATATCCCCACAATTCCCATATTCCAAAGGAAGCAAACTATAGAGAGTATTAAAGACAGAATATCATTTATTCCCAATTCCATAGAAACAGAAATAAGCCATTTCTTGCATTTGTGTTCTAGAGATTTGCAATTTACAGTGTTTTCATGAGAAAGCCACAAAGTTGATCTCTACATACCTTGAGAGACAAAGAAAATACAATATTGTTGATCTTAGTAGACAAGAGAAGCTGAATCCCAGAGCAATCTCATGATTTATCTGTTATTCCATAGCCCTGTGGCAGAGCTGAGACTTGGGCTCACTTCCCCAATTCTGAAAACCAAATTCCTTCCCATGAAATGATTTCCCACCTAAACAATGAGTCATATGCCACAACAAACACCACTGATACCTCCATCTCAAGGGCTCACTTGTCACTCAGATAAAAGATCAAAGCAGGTACTCTGGGTACATGGTTATTCAGGGACCCAGGCTACATTCAACCTTAAATTGGAAGTCCTCTGCACCCAGGAAAAGGGGAAAGAAATAGACACAATCCTAAATGCAAAAAGGGCTACATAGCCATGTCATATTAAGTACTTTATATGAAAAGCAGAGTATGAACTTCAATTGATACCTAGCTGCCTTACCACAGCCTACTAACACAGCCAAGAAGAAATAAGTAATGACCATGAGATAATGTTCTTAAGCCACAAACTAGCTTAGATAGTTTTACATAGTCACAAGCAAGGATCAAATACGATTTTAAAATAATATTTGCTGCTCCTCTGTGTTAATCTGAAGCATACAAACAATAAGAAACAGTTGCAGGAGAGGAGCCTAGGGATGGAACTCAGTTGATATGTAGAGTGCTTGCCTAGCATGCCCCAAGCCCTGGCCTAGATTACCAGCACTGTGTAAAATCAGGTTTGGTGGCGGATGCCTAGAATCTCAGTATTCAGGAGGTGGGGCAGGAAGCTTAGAGGTCATCTTTAGCTACATGAGACCTGATCTGGAAAAAAGGGAGAGAAGGAAAGATTGAAGGAGCAGAAAAATGAATGAATATTTGTGCCCCAAGGATAGTGTATTCTTATCCTTCAGGAAGTATGAGGTCACCTGGGATACCCAGTTTTGTTTTTGCTTTCTTTAATGTATACTACCATGACCCAGATTCAGCAATTTTTAAGTAAGCCAGAAGTCTACAGACCATATTTTATGAAATCCTGATATAGAACTACAGTCATTTCATGACGAGTGATTATGCGTATAATTACAGCGAGATGTGAGGTTGGCAAGAAGAAGAAGAAATGTATTCAGCATCCAACAGCCTCGTCACCAACCCCTGCAGAAGTCAGCTTTGAAGGAGCAGGAAGTGTATGTAGTTACAGATTTTCCACAGTCGAGTACATATCCACTCCCACAAAGAGCTGGTTTTGCTATCCAGCTTTTATTTTCTGGTATCCTTGACACTGGAAAGAACTGGCCGTTCACGAAGACTACACTGACTTCAAATGACAGGCATTCCCCATAAGCACAGAAGAAGAAAAGATAAACTGAGTAAATCTAAGACCTAGGAAAAATAGTATCTGTAATTATTAACTTCTGTTTTATGTGTAACATTAAGTCCCGATGAGTAGGGAGAAACTGAGGTAGGCATCCCGGGCTGCACTCAAACCCTGAGGCAGTTTGTTGCTCATCAGCTTTGTTTAACATGACACCTGACTTTCCCTGCAAAAGAACTAACAAATCACTTCTCTGATCAGGTGGCTTCCAGAAGCCTTCAAACTCTTTTAAGCTCAATTCTGTGTCCCAGAAATCTTCGTGAATGTTATCAGCGGTGATCCTGAGGAATTCAAGAACAGGCAGTCAAGGGAGGTCATTTGAAACATTTTCCACTTTGGGAATCCTTAAAAGAGATTTTTATTGGAAAGAAAAAGGAAAGTCAAAACAGCTAGAGTTTAGAATGCTTGGCTTCACCCTGATTGCCAGGTTTTGCAATTGTTTATTGAACTGGGTGGAGTAAAAGAAAGACAGACAGCTGGAGAGCATCTGGAGGTGAGCTGGGAGGAAAAGGTGAAACCAGTGTGATTGATTAAATATAGCAGGGCCTGTGAACTACGGGGGCAGCAGGGAATGACAGTCTTCATACAACAGAATGGCCACCCTCCCAGGAGGCATGGGGAGTCTCCTCCATGGTGCCTTAGATAAAGCTCCAGTTCCGAGAGAACCAAGGAGAGGGAGGATCTTGGCTCAGCGGTTAAGAATACTGACTGCTCTTTCAAAGGTCCTGAGTTCAATACCCAGCAACCATCTGTAATGAGATGGCTCACAACCATCCGTAATGAAATCTGGTGCCCTCTTCTGACCTGCAGGCATATATGCAGGCAGAACACTGTATACATGGTAAATAAATAAATCTAAAAAAAAAGACATAAACACCCTCCACAGGTCCCTGGGAATCTGCCAGGGCTCCAACACAGTGGATCCAAATTATTGCCCAGGAGCTTCCAAGTCCCCAAGCAAGAAGGCTCTCCACAATCCCATCATCATCCTACCATCCTCCCGGCCCTGGCTACACGACTGTCCCACCAACTTACTTTCCTGCTGCTCTGTGTCCCTGTGTCCCAGGGGGACCTGAGCTACCCAGCTCACCAAGCTTCTTTGACAAGTAACTTCCAAACCCTCACCTGCAAGGCACAGCAGGTCATTCATCTGTCACAGGCACTCCCACCCTCCAGGTCACATTCCAGAGCCACATTTGTCCATCTTCTTTACACCCCTACATCTATAGTATATCTAGCTACATGGGCTGGACCTCTCACCACTCCACTTCCCAGCTGCCCTGTCACCCCAGATTCAGACATTGCTACTGCTTACCTGGACACGTTCTGGTCTACCCTGGACCCCAGGGTCCCCCTACTCCTATGGTTCCTTCAAACCTTTCAAACTCAGCCTGGATCATTTGGTAAATAAATAACCTATAACATTTAGTCCCCAGATAAGCATGCTGCTTGCTGATGGCATTAATGACCCTGGCTCTTTACCTCTCCCCTTTTAACCCCTGTTCTTTGTCATGTGACTCTGCAAGTCCCTTCCACACTGCCTCCAGGGTTACCCATGAGATTTGTCTGGCCAGTAAGATGATTTCGATATAAAGTAATGTGCATAACTGGCCCTGCTTATTCTTCCCCTCAATAGTTATTATGAAAATATGCATGAGAGGAAAAAAACATATATCTCTGTAGCAGGGTCTTTGCTGTTGTTCCCTGTCAAACCACACAGACTCCGGAAGAATGTCAAAACAAGCTCAGTTTATTCAGGAAGAGGCAAGCCTTATATACCCTCCACCCCACCCTGGGGGGAGGTCTGATGAATATGCAACTGTCGGTGTGACATGGCTGCCTCTCATTAGTCTAGGTCATCTCCAGATCATGTTTCAGCTGCTATTGCTAAGACCATCAGGCAGACCCAGGCTGGCTCTCAGAAAGTATCTTTTTTACTTGTTTGGGCCTCCTGACCCTCAAGCCCGTTAGGGATGAGTCATCCCACATATCTCTGACTATATCAGACTTGGGAAGAGCTAAGGGAACTTGGGAGTTACAGCAGGAGCCATTTGAAACCAGTCAGAAGTTCAACACCAGGCATGGTGAGCCCAGCAATGACCAAAACAATCCATTTATGTCCAGCCTAAACTTCCAAGCCATAGACTAAATAAATGCTTATTGCTTTAGGCCACTAATTCATGAGATCTTTTCTTTTCTTCCATCTGGTTTTTGTTTGTTTGTTTGTTTTATCTATTCTGGTCTATTCTCTTCTCTTTGTGCTAGGTATTGAATCCAGGACCTTGTAGGAATTAGGCAAGCACTTGACCACTGAGCTACAGTCCCAGCCTCATGGAACTGTATATAATGAAGCATTATATTATCATATGACCCATATGAAAATATACAGTACACCCAGAGAGTTCAAAGGACAGTCATAGAGCCCTGTTTTACCAGAACTCAACTTTCCTCTTCTTCTCATTGCTTGTCTCTATGGGAAGTGTAACTCCACCCTGGATGAGAAGAGAAGACTCCTGCAGGCTGGCAACAGTGTGCACAGGAAGCCAGCTGTGACTCAGTGTCTTGAAGCTGGCAGGAACCAGTGACAGAGGGAGCTGGCTTCAGTAACAGTTGACATGTTGTCATCTAGACTCTCAGCCCAAGAAAATGAACACAAAGACTGTTTCTATGCCAGACAAGTTGTTGATATACAACAGAAGATATTTGATGAGAATTGTGGGGAAAGAGAGGAAATCAGCTGGTACTTGGAAATATTGGTCCACAGCATATTTTAATTTCTTTCCCTAAACTCAATACAAGTTGTGTGAAAAAAAAAGTTCCTAATCCAATTCCCCTTTGAGATATCAATGGAAGAAACATAGTGGGGGAAAAAATCTAAATGATAAAGTCTGTGGACAGGAAAAATGACTTAATCTCAGTTTTCTAAGAATATAGATTGCCCCTGCAGTCTCTGGGAGTCCCTAGGAGCCCTGTTTAGTTCTTCTAGTGTCCTTGACCCATGGGAGCATATTATTAATTATTATATGTCCAGCTTTTAAAAGTTGTAAAAGACAAGGTCGGCACTCATGAAAAATAAAAAGGAAAGAAGGGAGAGAGGGAGACGGGGGAAATGAAAAGATACATAAATACTGCAGGTTAACATTCCATTAACATTGAGTCCCTCAAATACATTGTATTTGGTTTGTCATTAATGGGTTAATAGAAAATTTTTTAATTAATAATATCACATGTCTTATAAAAATATTTAATGTTCATAAAATATTTCAATCCAAAGTTTTGCTATGTTTTTAATCTGGTGAGTAATTCATTTTCTAAGTTTCCATAGTCTGCTACATACATACAGATCCAATCAAAGAATATAAAAGAATCCATCTAGCTATCCTGCATATATTCTCTAGTCTATATAAATAAAGAGTTAGATAACAAGATGATTTTTATAGTTTCTTCTCTCTCTCTCTCTCTCTGTGTGTGTGTGTGTGTGTGTGTGTGTGTGTGTGTGTGTGTGGATGTGGATGTCCATAGAGGCCAGAATATAGCATTTGTTCCCCTTAGCTGGAGTTAGACACAGCTGTGAGCTGCCCAGTTTGTGTGCTGGGACCAAATCCAGGTCCTCTGCAATGGTAGCAAGGTCTCTTAACTGCTGTGCCATGTCTTCAGCCCCATGGTTGCTTTCTAAATTCTGAAATTAGTGATAATTAGAGAAACCACCATTTTGGCTTCAATTTTTCTCCCAAGAAATGAAATTTCCTAACTACAGAAAAGCCCCACAGCTGGGTGTTCGAGCGGCTATGTTTGCATGCACAGGCTTGATGAGGAGAAGTCAGCTAGAATTACAAAATCCTGATTCAGAGATATCCATCTGCCAACATTAATTTTGAATGTGAAAATGAGATGCCTTTGGCAGGAGCCTAATAAAGCATTCTATGGCCAGGAGCCCCAACCCCTACAAAGGCAAGACCTGCTATGCGCAACAGCTACAGCCCCGGAACGATGAAATGCCCTTGGCCTCTTGAATAATTAAGCTGCCTGATTTTCTGTAGGTTTTCCTGGAATAAGCACAAATGAGGACCCAAGATGGCATTAACAGAACCTCCTCATCTCTCTCCTGATTCATCTACATCACAGTGGGTGTGTTGGTCAAGGTCCCTTTGTTTATAAGTAACAGGAACTCTTTCAGCAAGGTTTAAATAAATACAGCTTTTATAATGAGATGATGGTATCTTGTAGAATCTGGGTCAGAGATGCAGCCAGGCACCAATAACAGTAAAAAGTGTTTACTAAAAGCCAGCAAGACCCTCTTGGGTCTTTCTCTCAGACTGTATAGCCTCTACTCTTTGTTCTGTGCTTCTGCCTTGGGTTCCTCTCCCTACAGACCTGATAGTTATATCAATGCCCGTGGCCATCACTCACCCTCCACATTTACATCATTTCCATCTTAACTGCAGGCAGAAGCTGCACCTAACTACTCTCAAAACCCATTATAAACTCCTGGACCAGAAGTTTAGATTCTGATTAGCCCAGATTGAGCCAAGAAACTCCTTCTGTTCATATCAACAGTGAGTCAGTGAACAGTTGCTTCTGCGATAGAAACTTGGCTATAAGGGGTTCACCTATGAGTGAAAACAAGACAAACACAAGAAAGTGAAATCATTGCTGGGTACTCTATAGGAATCCTACTGTAGGTCAATCCAAAAGGATGGAAATTAAGTTCTGATGTTTCTCAATAGGCATCTGAAGACAATCTAATCCCACTAACAAGCCAGCTATTATTCAGAAAGCTGAAGCTATTCAACTGGTTTGGGTTAGACTGACCCTTGCCAATATTATTGTACACCACCAAATCCTGACCAGGCTGAACATCACTCAGCCTTTCAAGAGGGGAAGGAGGAAGGGAATGTCTGCAGCTACTATAACAAAATACCACGAATTTAGTGGCTTTAAACAAGACTGTTCCATTATTTTTTAATTCTATGGATCAGAAGACAAATGTGCGTCTTCCTGGGTGAAAACCCAAGGTGTCTTCAGGGTTAAGCACCTTTCTTTAGGTCCTAGAAAACAATTCCTGGCTCACAGCCACTTCTTGTTTTAAAACCAAGAATAGTATATGTCCCTGGCCATTTTTCTATAATAAGGTCTTTTTTTTCTGGCCAAAGTTGCCCTACTTTACAGACATGTATGTCTAGATTGCATGCACTGAGGTGGCCAAGATATTCTCTCCTATGGAAAGTGATTTCATTACATACAAGAAGTCATTTTACCATATAAAATGACATATTCCAAGATTCCAGGAGTTAGAACATGAATATCTTTGGAGGGTCTACTGACTTAATATGTTCCAATAGTCTTCTCTTTCAGATGATTTTTTTTCTCTCATTTACCTGCATATCATAATTATTTCCCAGCTTTTTTATCCAGCGATCACTTCTTAGTGAACATGTGTAATCCATGTACACATGGGGGAGGGGGGATGAAGTTTTTAACCTTAACTACAAAGGCACTGTCCAGATTTCATTTCAACACTACCAACAGGTAAAGGCACTTACCACAAGTGCAGCGAATTCGACTCTTCATTGTAAGCTGGTAACTCATACCACAACCTAAACTATTGACTGAACTATTTTCTTTTAAGTTGAAACTATTTACCACCACCATCACCCCATGCAATGTGCTTCCGCCCTCCCTCTCTTACCCACACACTGTGAATTACCTTTATTTGCATCCCAAATAACCACTCTGAACTTTCTACTGGGGTGTTCATTGTAGCCCCCTCATGATCTCCCACTGTCTTTGATGTGCCCCTGGCCTGTTTTTGAAACTCAGGCCAACTGCTCCCATTACCTTACTGGGGCTCCCATCTCTCTCCTCAGGCATCCCCCTCCTCTCCTGCTGACTCCCTCTGCTACTTCTTGCTCCATATGTGCTACTTCTCACTTTCCATTTAGCTGCAGACAGCAAGAGTCTAGGGAAAGCTGCTTATCAACATCCCTCCTGTCAGCACGCGGTCCTCTGCCCGAACAGAACCAAAGCCATTTCAGGCCGTCTCCTACCAGTCTCCGGGATTTTATCACCCTGCTGTGGCACCTCCTGAATTCTCCCCCTTGCAAGGTTCCAATCTCAGATGGACTGTCTTCTTCCTCTCCATTTCTATTTCTGTATCATGAGAGGCCTTAGTATCTCTCACAGCCTCAAATGTGCAAGAGAACTCCCTATGCCAGGTGTATACTGTAAGTCACCGAGTAGAAATCATTGCGTGGACTTTTTCCCTTATGAATGTGTAGGGCTTATAATAAGATTTGGGAAGATATTTAGAATGGTGAATGGAACATGGAGCTTCATACCATGAGGCCAGTGCTTAATGGTAGAAACTAGCTCACTAGCTCTACCATTAAGACTTTCTTTGCAAAAAAAAAAAAAAAAAAAGCTTTGTTTGATCTCAGGCTTGGCGCTCATCAAAATATTTGTTTACAAACTGTAATTCCTAGTTCTAATTATTTTTGCTACACACACACACACACACATTCAGTGACAGAAATAACTGCCACTTAATTATGCTTGTGAGCTCTGTGGCTCAGTAATTCAAAAAGGGTCACGAACCTATGCGAAAGAGGAGGCAGAAAGATTGTAAGAGCTAGACATGGTAGATGACTCCGAAGAAAGAGTGTCTTCCAAACACAGCAGGACCAATGTACATGTGAACCCACAGAGACTGAAACAGCGTGCACAAGATCTGCACAAGTTCAAGGCAGACAAAAACCCCACCACCACTAACAAGGGGACGTGGACACAAAGCTCCACCCCCAACCAAAAAACTATTTGCAATTGATACCAGCTGGGAAAGAAAATACGAGTTTTTCTCCAATAGTTTCACTAGGAATGTCAACCACACTCCAGGGCAGGGGCTCTGTCTATGAGTAATCTACCAATACAAAATGGATTCCCGTATCTCTCTGCACTTCCTGTTTTTATTTGTTTTGGTTTTGTTTTAAACCTCATTAATTTTCTTCTTTAATTTTTTTAATTTTTTAGTTTGTTTTGATTTTTACAGTTCTAGTATTATTGTTTTTTTGCTTTTCATGCTTTTTTATAGAGAGAGAAAGAAACATAAAGTCGAGTGGATAGGGATGTGGGTAAGATGTAGGAGGAACTGAAAGAGGGGAGAGAACATGGTCAAAATATATTGTATCAAAAAATTAATAACTTTTAAAAAGAATGGTTTTCTCTACCCATAGATTCAAGGTTGAGAGGCCTAATCCCTAGCCAGAGATATGAGCATGGAAAGTCTAATTTGTGAATGGGGAGTGTTACTATAAAAGCAGAAGCTCAGACAGAATCTGAGCAAGCACCATAGTAGCTCATTCTGTTGTCCTCTTTGACTCCAAGATGCTCCTCCCACCAATATTTCAACTCAAGTGTTGAGTGTGATTCCAAGTCCTGAGTATGATTTCCAATACCAGAAGTAGGTTGTGGGACCTTAGCTTCAGGATGACCTGTGTTCCTGGGCTATTGACAACACTTTCATTACTCTGTAATATGTATGTATCTTCCAAGAGGTAAGAGAAATACATTTTATCTCACAATATGTAAGTAGCTGATTGTTGACTATAATCACATCACATATGGATAAAAGGTTCTGCCTCATCTCCTCTTAGACCCATGAAGAATGAACCTAGTAAGTTAAAGAGATTATGGCTTTCACTGTGTCCTGTAATTGCCCAGAACCAAGTCCCGTGACCTTAAGAGCAATAAAGACATGAGGAATACACTTTTATCTACTGTATATTGTGTCTAAAACTAAGACTTTCATACACCTATCTCATGAGTCCTCACAGTAACCTGAACTAGTGCCTATTAGTCTTATTTCTGTTTTACTAATGAGGAAAAGAAACACTCCAAGAGTTGTGGAATGTCACCAGTTGATGACAGAGTGACATTTCAATCTCAGCCATCAGAAAGCCATGTTCTCAACCCTGTGTCAATCTGTCTTACACACTAAGAGAGTTTACAACCCCTTGCTCTTACCACAGCTGACTAGAACAGAAAAATAGCACTGAATGAGGTGCTCTCAGCAAGTCAGAGCACAATACAAATTGTTCCTCTTCTCTAGGCCAAGCTATTGTCAAGATGAGATATACAGAAAAGGAAGAATAAGCAAATACCACAAGTCATAATGCTACCCAAAAAATTCCATCAGACCTTCAACAGCCCAGAGAGATGCACAATATTTTCAAGAATATACAAATTCATAAATTACCTTTCAGCATGTAGATTTCCTCATAAATTGTGGCTATGCATGGCCCCATAAATGGAATTGCTTTCTTCCTGAGCAGAGTGTAGACAAACTGAGATGAAGTAGTGCTTTTCAATAACCAAGTAACTCACTCCACCCATAGCTCCAAACAGAATGAAATC
This sequence comes from Peromyscus maniculatus bairdii, assembly GCF_049852395.1. NCBI lineage: Eukaryota > Metazoa > Chordata > Mammalia > Rodentia > Cricetidae > Peromyscus > Peromyscus maniculatus. The sequence goes on from NC_134870.1 coordinate 40,555,930, forward strand.
CAGACCACAGCACAGCTCCCAATCCCCAGTGAATCATGGGACAGTCCTAGATTTTAAATAGTTAAACCTGTAAACTGACCCATTAATTCCCAAGATTCAATTGGTATGTTTATGGCCAAATGAGAAAGGCAATCACTGATAGGAGCTCAAAGGTAAGATCTTTCCCAGTCCTATTCTGAAGGACTTATCCACACCTCACCTGCTTGCAGAACTCTGGTACATACACCCATCTCTATATCTGAATTACATCCCTACAGGTACTTGCCTTCCTCTGGGTCTCAAGGATTCTTCATCAAAGGGGCTTTGGACTCCACGAAACAACACACAGAGCTTTTTACACCTTTTACCAAGTTGGGTAAAGGGAGCTCAGTTTACTGTTAATTACAGATGCTTTCTGTCATAATGGGCCAGATTTTCAAAAGAGTCTCAACTGCAAAGCTCCCAAATACCATACACAAACCTGGTAATGGTCCATGCAAATTGAATACTTAGTGGGTCTGTGTGCATTCTGTTCCAAGGACTGCCTTTGAAAATTTAGCCTGGTAACTCCAAAGCATTCATCGCATCATAATCTGTCATCATTAGCAACAATGCTTGACTTGGTGCTCAACATTCTTATTAACCATGCAATTATGAATGCAGACAATGTTTAATCACTTTTGCGAAAATACAGCTGTGTTGTTGGGGAGCCGTCACTTACTGTTCACTAATGATTGATTTTTTTCCTAACCATCTAGATTGTTTTCATGAGAACAGCAGATTAACTATAAAGACTATATCATTGGTCATTAAAGAATATTAAAATGGAAAACCTCTACAAGATGTGTACTGTCTTGCTGCATTCACATGGCTGAAACATTCTTGCCAAGGTTCAGGAGGAAAGGTAAAAAAAAAAAAAAGATATTTTCCTATCCTGGCAAGGAGAATGGACTAAAGAGAGATGGAGTGGAAAGAGAAATTAAAAAAAAAAAAGTCTTCCTATTGATATAATAAGACATCTATCACGTTTTACAATGGTAGTAATTTACTCTAAATAACTACTTCAGCTATTGTCCGGCTTATGTTAAAGATGGCTAAATGGTAGATATCCATCAATTTGATGGAGTTGTTAATAATAGGCTATTTTGAAAACATATAGCTGTTCCTCCATGTCTCCTCCTGCCCTGGAAAACTAATTCCCTTCCTTCACTTTACACTCACGTAGAGATGAGTCAGAGTGCTGTTCTGTTCTATCAAACGTTTCCTGGATGTACTGTGATCAAACGCTTCCATCTTCTGCCTACCTATAAAGATAATGTTTCAAAAATCTGTTAGAGAATTGGAAAAATCTGCTTGCTCAATGTCGCATCCTCCCTGG